>NC_052169.1:23468985-23498850 GCF_902713615.1 Scyliorhinus canicula | reverse complement strand
CACTGACCCCACCACCCAGCACTGACCCCACCCCCCAGCACTGAACCAGCCCAGACAACACTGACCCCACCCACCCAGCACTGACCAGCCCACAGCACTGACCCCACCCACCCAGCACTGACCCCACCCACCCAGCACTGACCCAGCCCAGACAACACTGACCCCACCCACAACATTGAGCCCGCCCACAGAACACTGACCCCGCCCACCCAGCACTGACCCCACCCACCCAGCACTGACCCCACCCACCCACCCAGACGACCCAGCCCAGACAACACTGACCCCACCCACCCAGCACTGACCCAGCCCAGACAACACTGACCCCACCACACACATTGAGCCCGCCCACAGAACACTGACCCCGCCCACCCAGCACTGACCCCACCCACCCAGCACTGACCCCACCCACCCAGCACTGACCCAGCCCAGACAACACTGACCCCACCCACCCAGCACTGACCCCGCCCACCCAGCACTGACCCCACCCACCCAGCACTGACCCCACCCACCCAGCACTGACCCCACCCACCCAGCACTGACCCAGCCCAGACAACACTGACCCCACCCACACAACACTGACCCCACCCACACAACATTGACCCCACACAAAGAACGCTGACCCCACCCATAATACACTGACCCCACCCACCCAGCACTGATCCCACCCACACAACATTGACCCCGCCCACCCAGCACTGATCCCACCCACCCAGCACTGACCCCACCCACACAATGCTGACACCACCCACCCAGCACTGACCCCACCCACCCAGCACTGACCCTGCCCACACAACACTGACCCCGCCCACCTAGCACTGACTCTGCCCACACAACACTGACCCTGCCCAAACATCGACCCCGCCCACACAACACTGATCCCGCCCACCCAGCACTGACCCTGCCCACATACCACTGACCCCACCCACCCAGCACTGACCCCACCCACACAACACTGACCCCGCCCACCCAACACTGACCCTGCCCACCCAACACTGACCCTGCCCACACAGGACTGACCCTGCCCACACAACACTGACCCCGCCCATCCAGCACTGACCCCGCCCACCCAACACTGACCCCACTGACAACACTGACCCCATCTACACAACACTGGCCCCGCCCTCCCTGCACTGACCCTGCCCATACAACCCTGACCCCGCCCACCCAGCACTGACCCCACCCTCACAACACTGACCCCGCCGACCCAGCACTGACCCTGCGACACAACACTGACCCCGCCCACACAACATTGACCCCACCCAGACATCACTGACCCCACATAGACAATACTGACCCCGCCAACACAACACTGACCCCGCCCACCCAACACTGAACCCACCCACACAACACTGACCCCGCCCTCCAGGCACTCACCCCGCCCTCTAGCACTGACCCCGCCCTCTAGAACTGACACCGCCCACCCAGCACTGACCCCACCCACACAACACTGACACCACCCACCCAGCACTGACCCCACACATCCAGCATTGCCCCCACCCAGACAACACAGACCCCGCCCACCCAGCACTGACCCCACCCACCCAGCACTGACCCAGCCCAGACAACACTGACCCCACCCACACAACATTGAGCCCGCCCACAGAACACTGACCCCGCCCACCCAGCACTGACCCCGCCCACCCAGCACTGACCCCACCCACCCAGCACTGACCCAGCCCAGACAACACTGACCCCACCCACACAACATTGAGCCCGCCCACAGAACACTGACCCCGCCCACCCAGCACTGACCCCACCCACCCAGCACTGACCCCACCCACCCAGCACTGACCCAGCCCAGACAACACTGACCCCACCCACCCAGCACTGACCCAGCCCACCCAGCACTGACCCCACCCACCCAGCACTGACCCCACCCACCCAGCACTGACCCCACCCACCCAGCACTGACCCAGCCCAGACAACACTGACCCCACCCACACAACATTGAGCCCGCCCACAGAACACTGACCCCGCCCACCCAGCACTGACCCCACCCACCCAGCACTGACCCCACCCACCCAGCACTGACCCAGCCCAGACAACACTGACCCCACCCACCCAGCGCTGACCCAGCCCAGACAACACTGACCCCACCCACACAACATTGAGCCCGCCCACAGAACACTGACCCCGCCCACCCAGCACTGACCCCACCCACCCAGCACTGACCCCACCCACCCAGCACTGACCCAGCCCAGACAACACTGACCCCACCCACCCAGCACTGACCCAGCCCACCCAGCACTGACCCCACCCACCCAGCACTGACCCCACCCACCCAGCACTGACCCCACCCACCCAGCACTGACCCAGCCCAGACAACACTGACCCCACCCACACAACATTGAGCCCGCCCACAGAACACTGACCCCGCCCACCCAGCACTGACCCCACCCACCCAGCACTGACCCCACCCACCCAGCACTGACCCCACCCAGACAACACTGACCCCACCCACCCAGCACTGACCCAGCCCACCCAGCACTGACCCCACCCACCCAGCACTGACCCCACCCACCCAGCACTGACCCCACCCACCCAGCACTGATCCCACCCACCCAGCACTGACCCCACCCACACAATGCTGACACCACCCACCCAGCACTGACCCCACCCACCCAGCACTGACCCCACCCACCCAGCACTGACCCAGCCCACCCAGCACTGATCCCACCCACCCAGCACTGATCCCACCCACACAATGCTGACACCACCCACCCAGCACTGACCCCACCCCACCCCAGCACTGACCACACCCGCACAACACTGACCCAGCCCACCCAGCACTGACCCCACCCACCCAGCACTGACCCCACCCACCCAGCACTGACCCCACCCACCCAGCACTGACCCAGCCCACCCAGCACTGACCCCACCCACCCAGCACTGACCCCACCCACCCAGCACTGACCCCACCCACCCAGCACTGAACCAACCCACCCAAAACTGACCCACCCACCCAGCACTGACCCCACCCACACAATGCTGACACCACCCACCCAGCACTGACCCCACCCACCCAGCACTGACCCCACCCACCCAGCACTGACCCAGCCCACCCAGCACTGATCCCACCCACCCAGCACTGATCCCACCCACACAATGCTGACACCACCCACCCAGCACTGACCCCACCCACCCAGCACTGACCACACCCGCACAACACTGACCACACCCACCCAGCACTGACCCCACCCAGACAACACTGACCCCGGCCACCCAGCACTGACCCTCCCACACAACACTGACCCCGCCCACCCAGCACTGACTCTGCCCACACAACACTGACCCTGCCCACACACCGACCCCGCCCACACAACACTGATCCCGCCCACCCAGCACTGACGCTGCCCACATACCACTGACCCCACCCACCCAGCACTGACCCCACCCACACAATGCTGACACCACCCACCCAGCACTGACCCCACCCACCCAGCACTGACCCCACCCAGTCAACACTGACCCCGCCCACCCAGCACTGACCCTGCCCACACACCGACCCCGCCCACACAACACTGATCCCGCCCACCCAGCACTGACCCTGCCCACATACCACTGACCCCACCCACCCAGCACTGACCCCACCCACACAACACTGACCCCACCCACCCAGCACTGACCCCACCCACACAACACTGACCCCACCCACCCAGCACTGACCCTGCCCATCCAACACTGACCCTGCCCATACAGCACTGACCCCGCCCACACAACACTGACCCCGCCCTCTAGAACTGACACCGCCCACCCAGCACTGACCCCACTCACACAACACTGACACCACCCACCCAGCACTGACCCCACCCACACAACACTGACACCACCCACCCAGCACTGACCCCACACATCCAGCATTGCCCCCACCCAGACAACACTGACCCCGCCCACCCAGCACTGATCCCACCCACACAATGCTGACACCACCCACCCAGCACTGACCCCACCCACCCACCACTGACCCCACCCGCACATCACTGACCACATCCACCCAGCACTGACCCCACCCACCCAGCACTGACCCCACCCCCCCACCACTGACCCCACCCGCACAACACTGACCACACCCACCCAGCACTGACACCATCCACCCAGCACTGACCCCGCCCAGACAACACTGACCCCACCCAGACAGCACTGACCCCGCCCACCCAGCCCCCGACCCCGCCCACACCACATCGACCCCACTCACCCAGCACTGACCCCGCCCACCCATCACTGACGCTGCCCACCCAGCACTGACCCCACCCACCCAGCACTGAACCGGCCCACCCAGCACTGAACCAGCCCTGACAACACTGACCCCGCCCACACAACACTGACCCCACCCACACAACACTGACCCCTGACCCCACCCACACAACACTGACCTCGCCCACCGAACACTGACCCCACCCACACAACACTGACCCTGACACCACCCACCCAACTCTGACCCCACCCACACAACACTGACCTCGCCCACACAACACTAACCCCACCCACACAACACCGTTCCCTGACCCCACCCACACAACCCTCACCCCACCCCAGACAGCACTGACCCCACCCTCACAACACTGACCCCCCCACCAAACACTGACCCCACCCACACAACACTGACCCCCCCACACAACACTCCCCGCCCACCCAGAACTGACCCCGCCCACACAACACTGTTCCCTGACCCCACCCACACTACACTGACCCCACCCACCCAACACTGACCGCATCCACACAACACTGACCTCTGACCCCACCCACACCACACTGACCCTGCCCACTACACTGACCCCGCCCACACAACACTGACCCTGACCACCCAGCACTGACCCCACCCAGACAACACTGACCCCTGACCCCACCCAGACACACCCCAACCCACACAAAACTGACCCCACCCACACAACACTGACCCCTGACCCCAACCATCCAACACTGACCCTGCCCACACAATACTGACCCCACCCACCCAGCACTGACCCCACCCACTCAACACTGACCCCACCCACACAACACTGCCCCCGCCCACACAACACTCCCCTCCCACCCAGAACTGACCCCTCCCACACAACACTGTTCCCTGATCCCACCCACACTACATTGACCCCACCCACCCAACACTGACCGCATCCACACAACACTGACCTCTGACCCCACCCACACAACACTGACCCTGCCCACACAACACTGGCCCCGCCCACACAACACTGACCCTGACCACCCAGCACTGACCCCACCCAGAAAACACTGACCCCTGACCCCACCCAGACACACCCCAACCCACACAAAACTGACCCCACCCACACAACACTGACCCCTGACCCCAACCATCCAACACTGACCCTGCCCACACAATACTGACCCCACCCACCCAGCACTGACCCCACCCACTCAACACTGACCCCACCCACACAACACTGCCGCCGCCCACACGGCACTGACCCAACCCACACAACACTGAGCCCACCCACACAACACTGACCCCTGGCCCCACCCACGCAACACTGACCCCGCCTAGACAACACTGAACCCGGCCTCACAACACTGACCCCGCGCACACAGCACTGACCCCACCCACACAACACTGACCCCTGACCCCACCCCAGGAACCTCCAGGCCGTGCCCTTCCCAGATTTCTGCTGCCCTTGTCCTTCTATTTGGCCAGGGTCGTAGGTTCGGAAGGTGCTGCCGAAGGAACATTAGTGAGTTCCTGCAGTGCATCATGTAGGTGGTATACACGACTGCCACCGTGCATTAGTGGTGGAGGGAGTGAGTGTTGTAGGTGGTGGGTGGGGTGCCAATCAAGCGGGGCTGCTTTGCCCTGGATGGTGTCGAGCTTCTTGCTTGTTGTTGGAGCGGCACTCATCCAGGCAAGTTGAGAATATTCCATCACACACCTGACTTGTGTCTTGTAGATGGTGGATAGGCTTTGGGGAGGTAGGAGGCATGTTACCCGCCACAGGATTCCTGGCCTTTGGCTTGATCTTGTAGCCACAGTATTTCTACTGCTGGTCCAGTTCAGTTTCTGGTCAATGATCACCCCAGGATGTTCTTAACAGGCAATTCAGCGATGACAACATCATTGGGTATCAAGGGGGGATGGTTAGATTATGTCTTGTTGGAGATGGTCATTGCCTGGTACTTGTGTGGCACCAATGTTACATGCCACATATCAGCCCAAGCCTAAATGTTATCCAGGTCTTGTGGGCATGTACTGCTTCAGTATGAGAGCAAACACCTCTTCACCTCTGACCTTCTGATGGAGGGAAGGTCATTGAAGCAGCTGAAGATAGTTGGGCCTCGGACACCATCCTCTGGATCTCCTGCAGTGATGTCGTGGAACTATGATAATGGACCTTCAACAACCATTCCTTAGTGCTGGGTTTGACTCCAACCAACGGGGAGCTTTGACTCAGGTTTTGCTCAGGCTCTCTGATGCCACACTCGGTCAAATGCTGCGTTGGTGTCAAGGGCAGTCACTCTCACCTCACCTCTTGGGTTCAGCTCTTTTGTCCATGTTTGAACCAGGGCTAAGTGACCCTGAAGGTTCTCAAACCCAGCATCGGTGAGCCGTATTGGTGCCGCCTGATTGCGCTGTTGTTAACACTTCCACCACTTTACAAAAGGAGGCTGATTTAATTTAATTAGTCCTGTTTGTTGTGGATCATTTTCCACTTCTTTGCGTTCAGCATGGCCTTGTTGAAACCCCATGTTATAGCTGTACTGGAACAGCAGGGGCAGGCTATGCAGCACAAGTCTTCACGACTGTTGGGACATTGTGTGGGCCATTGTGTCTGGCGCCGTTAACTGTTTCGTGATTATCTGGGGCTGGTTTAGCACAGTGGGCTAAACAGCTGGCTTGCAAGGCCAGCAGCGTGGGTTCAATTCCCGTACTGGCCTCCCCGAACAGGCGCCGGAATATGGTGACTAGGGGCTTTTCACAGTAACTTAATTGAAGCCTACTTGTGACGATAGGCTGTTATTATATTAAGAATTAAATTAATCAAAGACCAGAATCTACAATCCTGGGGGTGGCATAGATTATCCACTCAGCACTTCTGGCTGAAAATTCTTGCAAATGCTTCAGCCTTGTCTTCAGCGTTGATGTTCTGGCCCCCTGCCCCATCATTGAAGTTGAAGATATTTCTGCAGCCTCCTCCTCCAGTACGTTGTCTAATTGTCCAGCATGAATCACGGCGGGATGTGGCAAGATTGCAAAGCTTGAAGGAATAACAGCAAACGGGATTATTATTTAAACGATAAAATATTAAAGCGTGCCGCTGTTCAGAGAGACTTGGGTGTGCTAGTGCATGAGTCACAGAAGGTTGGTTTACAAGTGCAACAGGTGATTAAGAAGGCGAATGGAATTTTGTCCTTCATTGCTAGAGGGATGGAGTTTAAGACTAGGGAGGTTATGTTGCAATTGTATAAGGTGTTAGTGAGGCCACACCTGGAGTATTGTGTTCAGTTTTGGTCTCCTTACCTGAGAAAGGACGTACTGGCATTGGAGGGTGTGCAGAGGAGATTCACTAGGTTAATCCCACACCTGAAGGGGTTGGATTACGAGGAGAGGTTGAGTAGACTGGGACTGTGCTCGTTGGAATTTAGAAGGACGCGGGGGGATCTTATAGAAACATATAAAATTATGAAGGGAATAGATAGGATAGATGCGGGCAGGTTGGTTCCACTGGCGGGTGAAAGCAGAACTAGGGGGCATCGTCGCAAAATAAGGGGAAGTAGATTTAGGACTGAGTTTAGGAGGAACTTCTTCACCCAAAGGGTTGTGAATCTATGGAATTCCTTGCCCAGTGAAGCAGTTGAGGCTCCTTCATTAAATGTTTTTAAGGTAAAGATAGATAGTTTTTTGAAGAATAAAGGGATTAAGGGTTATGGTGTTTGGGCTGGAAAGTGGAGCTGAGTCCACAAAAGATCAGCCATGGTCTCATTGAATGGCGGAGCAGGCTCAAAGGGCCAGGTGGTCTACTCCTACTCCTAGTTCTTATGTTCTTTGATACGACCGTTTGTTTGGGGAATGGCTTAACTCTGTTTGTCACAAGCTACTGTTTTGCTATCCTTTCTTCATCAGGTTCGCATCTCAATTTTACATCTGCCTGGTTCTGCTCTTGGAATGCCCTCTTGCACTCCTTGTTGAACCAGCATGGTCCCCTGGCTTGATGGCAATGCTGGAGTGGGGGTTATGTCAGGTTGTGAAGTTACGGGATGTGGTTGCATGTAGTTCTGCTGCTCCTAATGGCCCACAGCACCTCATGGATGCCCACTTTTGATCTGCCAGATACCCGTTCAATATCAATCCCATTTGCCGTGGGCGGTAGTGCCACACAACACGATGGAGGGTAGCCACAATGCGAAGCTGGGACTTCGCAAGGACTGTGTGGTGGCCAGCGCTGTCATGGGCAGATGCATATGCAACAGGTGGATTGGTGAAGGCCTGCTGTTGGCCTAATCTGGCAGATATAATGGGGGCCTCACGGTAGCAGGGTGGTTAGCATCAATGCTTCACAGCTCCAGGGTCCCAGGTTCGATTCCCGGCTGGGTCACTGTCTGTGTGGAGTCTGCACGTCCTCCCCGTGTGTGCGTGGGTTTCCTCCGGGTGCTCCGGTTTCCTCCCACAGTCCAAAGATGTGCGGGTTAGGTGGATTGGCCATGCTAAATTGCCCGTAGTGTAAGGTTAATGGGGGGATTGTTGGGTTACGGGTACGTGGGTTTAAGTAGGGTGATCATTGCTCGGCACAACATCGAGGGCCGAAGGGCCTGTTCTGTGCTGTACTGTTCTATGTTCTATGTTCTAATGGCCAGCACTTAGTCAACCTGGTTAGTAGCGGTGTTTCTAAGTCACTCTTCGTGATGGACATTGAGGACTTCAACCCAGTCTGTATTCTGTTCCTTGCTATCCTCAGTGTGACTTTCAATTGGTGCTAAACATGGAGGATTACTGATTCAAAAGCTCGATGTGGGGAGGGTGGGGGAGTTAGCAGTCTGTGGTAATCAGCAGGAAATATTCTTGCCCGCCTTTGACCTGATGCCATAACTTCATGAATCATAGAATCCCTACAGTGCAGAAGGAGGCCATTCGACCCATTGAGTCTGCACCAACCCTCCAAAAGAGCACCCTACCGAGGCTGACTCCCAAGCCCTATCCCTATAGCCCCACCTAACTGGCACATCTTTGGGCACGAAGGTCAAATTTAGCACAGCCAATCCACCTAACCTGTACATCTTTGGACTTGTGGGAGGAAACTGGAGCACCCGAAGGAAACCCACGCAGATACGGGGAGAACTGGGAGATACCCTGTGGGCAGCAGGGTAGCTTGGTGGTTAGCATAAATGCTTCACAGCTCCAGGGTCCCAGGTTCGATTCCCGGCTGGGTCACTGTCTGTGTGGAGTCTGCACGTCCTCCCCCTGTGTGCGTGGGTTTCCTCCGGGTGCTCCGGTTTCCTCCCACAGTCCAAAGATGTGCGGGTTAGGTGGATTGGCCATGATAAATTGCCCTTAGTGTCCTAATAATAAGTAAGGTTAAGGGGGGGGATTGTTGGGTTACGGGTATAGGGTGGATACGTGGGTTTGAGTAGGGTGATCATGGCTCGGCACAACATTGAGGGCCGAAGGGCCTGTTCTGTGCTGTACTGTTCTATGTTCTATGTTCTAACTTGCAAACTCCACACAGACAGTCATCCAGTTGAACCCGGGTCCCTGGTGCTGTGAGGCAGCAGTGCTAACCAATGTGCACTGTACGGAGTCAATGTTGAGGACTCCCAGGGTAACTCTCTCCTGACTGTATACGACTGGTGGGTCTGCCCTGTTGGTGGGTTGGGACATACCCAAGGAGGGTGATGGAGGAATGTGATTTAGAATCATGGAATTTACAGTACAGTAGGAGGCCATTCGGTCCATCGAGTCTGCACCGACTCTTGGAAAGAGCACCCTACCCAGGCCCACACCTCCACCCTATCCCCATAACCCAGTAACCCCACCCAACACCCAGGGGCAGCGTGGTAGCATGGTGGTTAGCATTAAATGCTTCACAGTTCCAGGGTCCCAGGTTCGATTCCCGGCTGGGTGACTGTCTGTGCGGAGTCTGCACATCCTCCCCGTGTGTGCGTGGGTTTCCTCCTGGTGCTCCGGTTTCCTCCCACAGTCCAAAGAGATGCGGGTTAGGTGGATTGGCTATGCTAAGTTGCCCGTAATGTCCTAAAAAGTAAGGTTAAGGGGGGGTTCTTGGGTTACGGGTATAGGGTGGATACGTGGGTTTGAGTAGGGTGATCATTGCTCGGCACAACATCGAGGGCCGAAGGGCCTGTTCTGTGCTGTACTGTTCTATGTTCTATGTTCTATGTTCTAAGGGCAATTTATCATGGCCAATTCACCTAACCTGCACATCTTTGGACTGTGGGAGGAAACCGGAGCACCCAGAGGAAGCCCTCGTGCCAGACTCCGCACAGACAGTGACCCAGCGAGGAATTGGACCTGGGACCCTGGAGCTGTGAAGCAACTGTGCTAACCACTGTGCTACTGTGCTGCCCGTGGTGAGTATGACTATGTCAGGCTATTGCGTGACTAGTCTGTGGGGCACCTTCCTTTATTCTGACACAAGTCCCCAATGTTGACCCCAGTGTTTATAAAGAGGGCGTTGGAGGATTCACTGTGTGTGTGCCTTCACCGTTGTTGGTGCCTCAGGCAGTCCGTCCAGTTTTATTTCTGTTCGCCCTTCCCGTAGCACTTTGACAGAACTGGGTGGCTTCCTCACTCAGTCCAGGAGAGGGTGATGCGACCATCAATCCACTCAGAGACACGAGTTGGAGTAAACTGTGGCTTTAATCGGCTTACAACTGAGCCTGCCTGCGACTGTACTGAACTCAGGGCGGACTCGCAGGACCGCAGCGCTTATACTTCCTGCTGGGGGCGGAGCCAAGGGCGGAGCCCTGTGCATGCTCCTCATCTCCCCCTGTTGGCAGAGCCGCGCAATGGCTCACAGATGGAGCCCACAGGGACACAGTAATATACAGTGCGAATTTATAGTGGTTATACACTCACCACAGAGGGTAAAGAGACAACACATTACTGTCGGTCTGAAGTCATGTGGACACCAGTCCAGGAGAGGCTGCAGATCCCCCCCCCCCCCCCCCACCTCCCAAAAGGCCACGATTGAACCAGGCAAGTTTTTAATTAGAATTTGATTCGAGGCACGAGCCCATTTTAAACGCAGATTTATTCATTAATTGAATTTAAATTCCCCATTTGCTACAGTGAGATTGAATTGAACACATTTTCCTGGAGTAGTTTTCCAAGCCGCAAGATTGCTAGTTACACATCATCACCACTGCGCTGTAGTTTGTAACCTAATTCCGAATTTTTCTTTGACGGTACAGAAGGGTTTGATAGCATGGGGACAGTGTCGTCAGTCCCTTGCTAATTTTTAAACCCAGCTGCCTCTTTATGTCCTTGAGCCCAGGAATTCCTGTTTAATATTTGGTCCTGCTCAAGACCGCATATAGTGTACACTTCATGGAAACTACGGAGTTCAATATGCCTGGGAGGCATGGCCAGATTTGTGGGCAGGGCCTCTAACTAGAGTGATATTTCGAAAGGTGTTGCAGACTTTATATGTCGTTTGCGTTTAAAATTCCGCCGTCTTGCACGCAAGCAGCAGAGATTCTGGGCGAAATCAGCTGAAACTGTGAATACGAGAAAGTGGCAACTCTCACTCCGACTTCACCCACAAGTGGAAACCATTTTGTCCGTCTTTATCCTTTTTTGCAATTTTGAAGAATTCAATTAGGATGAATCCCCGCCTAGGTCATGGAGCCCCAGCCTGTAGAATCATAGAATCCCTACTCTGCAGAAGGAGGGCATTCAGCCCATCGAGTGTGCGCCGACCCTCCGAGCACCCTACACAGGCCCACTCCTCCGCCACATCGTTGTGATCTTTGTTCAACAAGGGCAGGGGGAGTCTCCAGCGAGTGGGCAGCACGGTAGCATTGTGGATAGCACAATCGCTTCACAGCTCCAGGGTCCCAGGTTCGATTCCAGCTTGGGTCACTGTCTGTGCGGAGTCTGCATGTCCTCCCCGTGTGTGCGTGGGTTTCCTCCGGGTGCTCCGGTTTCCTCCCACAGTCCAAAGATGTGCAAGTTAGGTGGATTGGACATGATAAATTGCCCTTAGTGTTGGGTGGGGTTGCTGGGTTATGGGGATAGGGTGGAGGTGTTAACCTTGGGTAGGGTGCTCTTTCCAAGAGCCGGTGCAGACTCGATGGGCCGAATGGCCTCCTTCTGCACTGTAAATTCTATAATTCTATAAATAATGAACTTTGATTTATTTCCAATTCCGGTATATACACTTCATATCAGGCTCTTTCTGGATGGTGCCTGACCGGCCGACCTTTATTCAATGATAAATGGAGCTCCCTCGCCCCCTCAGCGGGGGAGCTCGTACTCCGCGAGAGCCACGGGGCAGATAATCTCTCCCATTCCCTCAGTCCCGTGCAGGATATTAACTTTGGACACACTGAGGGGCAATTTTACCACGGCCAATCCACCTAACCTGCACGTCTTTGGACTTGTGGGAGGAAACCGGAGCACCCGGAGGAAACCCACGCAGACACGGGGGAAGAACGTGCAGACTCCGCACAGACAGTGACCCAAGTCGGGAATCGAACCCGGGTCCCTGGCGCTGTGAGGCAGCAGTGCTAACCACTGTGCCACCCAGGTTCACTGTAGTTCAGCTACAGTTCCTGTCTGGGCTTATTGCAATATGGCTTGACGTTTGAGCACTGGATGTGCTGGCTGGGAGATGTGCAATTTACCGTGTGGTGGTGGTGGTGGTGGGGGAGCGGGGGTGGGTCGGCGGGTAGACTATAGGGGTGATTGAGAAGCCTGGTGATTGAATACTAACCCTCTCAGCGGCTGTGTGATCTGGGGTTCTGGACAGGCTGATTCCTGGGGGACAAAAACAGCAACTGCCCCTAACTGCAGTGTTTAAATCGGTGTTCACAAAGGTGGAATAAGCACCTGCCACCTGTTTTATCCAATGATGTAAAATAGACCCATCTCCTGCCGCATGACTAGAGGACCTGAGGGCTGGACTGACTTTCACTGTGACTAATGGAGCAGCATGGATTTGGGATATTAACCCCTGTGGGTCACATCCTATCAGGCGTCAGGGCTGGCTCATAATGTCCCTGCTGAGGTGCAGTCTCCCGGATATCCCACATGCTCCCGAGGGTGGGGGAAAGGTCCTGCTCATGCACCTCGGCCTCCTGCGGCTGGTCTCTCCCGGCCTCCAGCCCCCACCCCCCACCGACAGTCTGACTGGCTATCCCTGGTCCCTTTACAGGCCCCAGCTGAACTGCTTCCTCCACAGTGAACGATTTATTTTGTGCTCTGCGAACGTCTCATTCACAGGAAGCTGGAGACCACATAATTCAGCATGAGGATCCTTTAATTGGCTTCTCACGAGCCGTTAACAAGCTAATCATGAGTTCCATCGACGCCTCTCTGAAGTGTGCGCCGCAGGAGGCCACACAGGGGAAAGATTTGGCGAGAGAGCAGTTCTGATTTGTTACAGTGAAGCCAGCAAATTACTCGGCGCAATGGTTCCCTTCGTTCAGCCGGCGTAACGAGGTGGAGCGATTCCCTCGCCCGCCCAGTGTATTAGTGTATCAGCCCAGCCCAGCAAGGTGACACATGTTGAGGGGGCTTGTGGATTAGCTGAAAGTGTGTTGAGGAACAGGATGATTACTGAAAAGCGTCAGGATGCAGGGTTCTTGCCCCTGATCAATTCCTATTCCTGTTGGAGATCTCAATAAACAGACTGGCTCAGCAGGGTGGGGGGGGAGCAATCACAATATTTACAGATATTTTACTGTGACCAATACTGGATTAAATGGGGGGGGGGGGGGGGGGGGGGGGGGTGGTGAGCAATGTTTTGAGGATTGTGGGCGCAGATTACACCTTCGAGTTTCCACCCCCATATCCAGTCAAATGTGTACTTGGAGCAAGTCAGGACCTTTTCTTTGGCAAAATAACGGGACAACAGCTATTCCCGCCGTACCGGGCAGCACGGTAGCACAGTGGTTAGCACGGTTGCTTCACCGCACCAGAGTCCCAGGTTCGATTCCCGGCTTGGGTCACTGTCTGCGTGGAGTCTGCCCGTTCTCCCCGTGTCTGCGAGGGTTTCCTCCGGGTGCTCCGGTTTCAAAGAACAAAGAGCAAAGAAAAGTACAGCACAAGGAACAGGCCCTTTGGCCCTTCAAGCCCGTGCCGACCATGCTGTCCGTCTAAACTAAAATCTTCTACACTTCCGGGGTCCGTATCCCTCTATTCCCATCCTATTCATGTATTTGTCAAGATGCCCCTTAAACATCACTATCATTCCTGCTTCCACCACCTCCTCCGGCAGCGAGTTCCAGGCACCCACTACCCTCTGTGTAAAAAACATGCCTCGTACATCTCCTCGAAACCTTGCCCCTCACACCTTAAACCAGAGCCCCCTAGTAATTGACCCCTGTACCCTGGGGAAAAGCCTCTGACTATCCACTCTGTCTGTGCCCGTCATAATTTTGGAGACCTCTTTCAGGTCGCCCCTGACGGATGAGCCCAGCAGAGACAGACCCACTTTCTTCGAACCAGCCAAGTGAAATCCAGATAAAGGCCTTATCCATTTGCCCAGTGCCGGTCGCCCTGAAATTAAGTATAGGTTATTGTAGCTGATAGGTGCAGTTTGACTGGTAGTAAATATTGTGTTTGCATGTTGAGATAACTCTTGTGTATGCAAATAAACCATCTTTTGAACTAACTAACTGGTCGTGTGGTAATTTGATCGATATAAGGGAAGGCTTGCGGTTCACTAAGATAAATAGAAATACCCACAGTATTGGCGACACTGTACTGGGTTGGCCATAATTCCTATGGTCCTTTGCAGGTGGCCATCTTAGATGGCTACACCTCCATACCAGGCAACATCCTGGTAAAGCTCTTCTGCACCCTCTCTAAAGCCTCCACATCCTTCTGGTAGTGTGGCGACCAGAATTGAACACTATACTCCAAGTGTGGCCTAACTAAGGTTTTATACAGATGCAACATGACTCGCTAATTTTTATACTCAATGCCCCGGCCAATGAAGGCAAGCATGCCATCTGCCTTCTTGACTACCTTCTCCACCTGTATTGCCCCTTTCAGTGACCTGTGGACCTCCCACAAGTCCCGAAAGATGGGCTTGTTAGGTTAATTGGACATTCTGAATTCTCCCTCAGTGTACCCGAACAGGTGCCGGAATGTGACGACTCGGGGATCTTCACAGTAACTTCACTGCAGTGTTAATGTAAGCCTACTTGTGACAATATAAAGATTATTATTATTATTAAATTGATTGCCACAGATTCTCTGGTGCACTATTCCCGAGCTTTCTCAGTTAACAAACAACACTCAAGAAGCTCGACACCATCCAGGACAAAGCAGCTTCGCTTGATTGATACCCCATCCACAAACATTCACCCCCTCCACCACCGACGGACATTGTCAGCCGTGTGCACCATCTACACGATACACTGCAGCAGCTCACCGAGGTTCCTTAGGCAGCACCTTCCAAACCCACAGACGTGACTGTCGAGAAGGACAAGGGTAGCAGGCAGTCGGGAACACATATGGAAATACATCGTCCGTTCCTTCACTGTCGCTGGGTCAAAATCCCTCCCTAACAGCACTGTGGCTGCACCTACCACATGGACTAGAGCAGTTGAAGATGGCAGCTCACCACCACCTTCTCAAGGGCAACTAGGGATGGGTAATAAAGGCTGGAGTATCCGACAATGCCCACATCTCCTAAATGAATTTAAAATAAACATAGTGAGGGTTTTGCGATGTTGCACTGGGGTGCGATTTTCCAGCAGCGCCCAGCCCGAGACCTGAAATTCCCACTCCAGGTCAAGGGACCGTCAAATTAGCTGTCCTGCCTGCGATGATTCCACGGCAGGAGGGACCTTAGAGTGAGGTACGTTCAGAACTGGAAGGTTGCCGTGACTCCTGGCTGCACAAGATAGTCGAAGTATTCCTCCCTCTCCTTTCCCCACTGCGAAGGTTCTTCCAGAGCATGTCTGGCTGCCTTCATCCACCTTATCTGCTTTCCGCCTGGAGGTGGGGCAGAGGGAGTCAGGAAGCTTTGAAGGACAATGAAGCCAAACACTCCGCCCTCTCTCGTGTTAACGTTGCAATCCTATCAGCAGTGAGAGAGCTGTTACTAACTGGGCAAAGGTTTGGGCATTATTCTTTATTAAGTATAAGAAATTGTTTCCACGGTGTGGTGGTATGATTAGCATAGCTGCCTGCCATTGGTGCAGAACACCGGCTTACCATTGGCCCTGGTCGGTCATGTGCCTCTCGACCGGTTGGTTGAGGCCAGTCATGTGACGGCTCCCCGATTGGTCGAGAGGCTGAGTTAACACCGCCTCCAGGGCGGGGTATAAATACCCAGTACTCCCGGCGGTCGTCCTTATACTGTAATCGACCGCAGGGCTAACATCTAGCTGATTAAAGCCATACTTTTGTCCAGCAACTCGTTTCGCGTTCAATTGATGGTACATGACACGGGTGGGTGGGGGGGGGGGGGGGGGGGGGGGGGGGGGGGGCAGAAGAAAAGGAAGTCTGTGTTCCTTGGCTTCTGTGAATAAACATGTGTTCAGAAGCGAATTGCTCCAGATTCCATACTTACTCCGAGTGAGCAGTGAATTGTAACACCTCAGAATAAGGTGAAGAAGGCCTATGGTGTGCTAGCGTTCATTAACAGAGGGATTGAATTTAAGAGCCGCGAGGTGATGATGCAGCTGTACAGAACCTTGGTACGGCTACATTTGGAGTACTGTGTGCAGTTCTGGTCGCCTCATTTTAGGAAGGATGTGGAAGCTTTGGAAAAGATGCAAAGGAGATTTACCAGGATGTTGCCTGGAATGGAGAGTAGGTCTTACGAGGAAAGGTTGAGGGTGCTAGGCCTTTTCTCATTAGAATGGAGAAGGATGAGGGGCGACTTGATAGAGGTTTAGAAGATGATCAGGGGAATAGGTAGAGTAGATTGATTAGAGTAGATTGAATAGATTGAGTTTTGACAAAGAGTCATCAGACTCGAAACGTTAGCTCTTTTCTCTGCCTACAGATGCTGCCAGACTTGCTGAGATTTTCCATCATTTTCTCTTTCGAATAGATAGAGTAGACAGTCAGAGACTTTTTCCCCGGGTGGATTTGGATTTGGATTTGGATTTGTTTATTGTCACGTGTACCGAGGTACAGTGAAAAGTATTTTTCTGCAAGCAGCTCAACAGATCATTCAGTACATGGGAAGAAAAGGGAATTAAACAAAATTCAAGAAAATACAAGAAAATACATGAGAATACATTATAGGGCAACACAAGATATACAATGTAACTACATAAGCATTGGCATCGGATGAAGCAGACAGGGTGTAGTGTTAATGAGGTCAGTCAATAAGAGGGTCATTTAGGAGTCTGGTGACAGTGGGGAAGAAGCTGTTTTTGAGTCTGTTCGTGCATGTTCTCAGACTTCTGTATCTCCTGCCCGATGGAAGAAGTTGGAAAAGTGGGTAAGCCGGGTGGGAGGGATCCTTGATTATGCTGCCTGGGTGGAACAAACCATTACAAGGGGACATAGATTTAAGGTGAATGGTGGAAGATATAGGGGGTATGTCAGAGGTAGGTTCTTTACCCAGAGAGTAGTGGGGGCATGGAATGCACTGCCTGTGGAAGTTGAGTCGGAAACATTAGGGACCTTCAAGCGGCTATTGGATAGGTGCATGGATTACGGTAGAATGATGGGGTGTAGATTAATTTGTTCTTAATCTAGGACAAAAGTTTGGCACAACATCGCGGGCCAAAGGGCCTGTTCTGTGCTGTATTTTTCTATGTTCTATGTTCTGATATACAGAGAAGATCTTACTTGAGCAGTGATGTAGTGGCATTGGAGGCAGTTCAGAGGAGGTTCACTAGATTGAGTCCAGAGAGTGGGGGGGGGGGGGGGGGGGGGGGGGGGGGGTTATGAAGATGGATTGAGCAGTTTAGGCCTCTCTGGAATTTAGAAGAATGAGAGGGGATTTAATTGAGGTATATGAGTTGATAAAAGGTATTGACAACATAGAGCGGATGCTTCCTCTTGTGGGGCAATGTAGAACGAGAGGTCATAGTTTTAGGATAAGAATTTAAAACAGACGAAGAGAAACTACTTCTCTCAAAGGGTTGTGAACCTGTGGAATTCGCTACAGTGCGGTGGATGCTGGGACAGCGAGGAAATTTGAGGAGATAGATTTTTAATTAGAAATGGGTTGAAGGGTTATAGAGAACGGGCGGGAAAGTGGAGTTGAGGCCGAGTGGAGGTTAGCCAGGGTTGTATTGAATTATGGAGCGGGCTCGAGGGGCTGAATGGCCTCCTCCTGCTCCTAGTGCTTATGGTCTTAAGGACAAGAGGCAATAGCTCAGTTCCATCTTTCAGCAACAAGCGGCTTATTCACTATCAGGTAATCTACGTCACTGCCCAAGGGGCACCCCACTCCCTCACGGCAAAAAACCACAATCCCAATCAAACCCAGCGGCCGAGATTTACACCGCAAATCAGGGTGTGTTTCCCAACAGCGGGAGGTGGCTCGCCATTGGCCGATGGCGGAATCTTCTCATCCCGCAGTTGTCAACAAATCTTCCCATTGAATGCACCCCTCGCTGCTGAAGGGGCGGTGGGGGGTGGGGGGGGGGGGGGGGGGGGGGGGGCATCGGCAGGATCGGCAGACGTTACCAATGAAAGTAACGCAAAAGTTCCGGTCAACGTGTTGAAAACCCTCGTACAAGAGACACAATTCATACGGACAGGCAGCTCACCACCACCTCCTGAAGAGCAACTAGGGATGGGCAGTCAAAGCTGGCCTAACCAGCCACGCCCACATCCCATAAATTAATTTTAAAAATATATAAACATGCGATTATAAATGCAAACAAGCATATATGCACAAGAACTAACCCATGTACAAATGCACACGTTCGCTGATATGCAGGAACACAAGATATGCATCCATCGTTTTCATTAAAGCGATGTGGGTCTCGTTGGCAAGATAAGGATTAAACAGCCAGCCCTAATTGCCCTTGAGAAGGTGGTCACCTTCTTGAACCGCTGCAGTCCACATGGTGTAGGTACACCCACCGTGCTCCCACCCACGGGAGTGCGAGGATTTTGACAGTGAAGAAATGGCCAATGCGTTTCCAAGCCAGGATTGCGATGGAAGGGAACTTGCAGGTGGTGGTGTTCCCATGAGTCTGCTGCCCTTGTCCAGGGGTTGGGAAGCTGCTGTCGAAGGAGCCTTGGTGAGTTGCCTCTGGCACATCCTGCAGATGGTGCACACGGCTGCTACTGTGCGTCGGTGTGAAGGCAGTGAATGTTTAAGGTGGTGGATTAGTTGCCAATCAACTGGGTTGATTTATCCTGGATGGTGTTGAGCTTCTTGATTATTGTTGGAGCCGTACTCATCCGGAGAATATCCCATCACGCTCCTGATTGAGTTGTTAAATTGTCACAAATACAGATATCTGTATCTACACACATACAAAGAGGGGTTGGTTTAGCACACTGGGCTAAATCGCTGGCTTTTACAGCAGACCAAGGCAGGCCAGCAGCGCAGGTTCAATTCCCGTACCAGCCTCCCCGAACAGGCGCCGGAATGTGGCGACTAGGGGCTTTTCACAGTAACTTCATTTGAAGCCTACTTGTGACATTAAGCGATTTTCATTTCATTTTTCATTTCATTTCAGAGGTAAACATGGAGAAACATAAATTGGAGAATTAAATGCTGAAAGCCTCTGTATAGTCTGGAGTTTACAAGAACGAGGGAAAATCTCATCGAAACATAACCGATTCTGACGGGGCAGACAGTGAGAGGCTATTGCCACTGGCTGAGGAGTCCAGATCACAGGGACCAGTCTCAGAGGAGTGTGTGAGTGTGAGTGAGCGTGTGTGCAGGGTTCATATGTGTGCAGTGAGTGTGCGTGTGTGCACAGTATGTGTGTGTATGAGTGTGTGTGCGTGCAGGGTTCATAGGCGTGAAATGTGTGTGTGCACATTTTCCATTTTCCATTTCATTTTTCATTCATTTCACAGTATGTGTGTATGAGTGTGTGTGCGTGCGTGCAGGGTTCATATGTATGCGATGTCTGTGCAGTGTATGTGCATATGTGTGTGCATATGCACAATGTGTGTGTCGATGAGTGTGTGTATGTGATTGTGTGTGTGCAGGGTACATGTGTGTATGAGTGTGTGTGAGTGTGTATGTGCAAGAGTGTTTGTGTGTGAGTATGTTTGTTTGTGAGTATGTTTGTGTGTCTGAGTGTGTGTGTGAGTGAGTGTGTGAGTCTGTGAGTGTGTGAGTCTGTGCGAATTTGTGAATGAGTCTGTGCGAGTGTGTGTGTGAGTGTGTGCGTGAGTGCGTGAGTCTGTGCGAGTGTGAGTCTTCAAATTTGTGAATGAGTCTGTGTGTGAGTCTGTGCGTGTGTGAGTGTGAGTCTGTGTGTGTGTGGTGTGTGAACCTGTGCGTGTGTGTGAGTGTGTAAGTCTGTGCGAGTGTGAGTCTGTGCGAATTTGTGAATGAGTCTGTGTGTGAGTCTGTGCGAGTGTGTGAGTGTGAGTGTGTGCGTGAGTGTGTGAGTCTGTGCGAGTGTGAGTCTGCAAATTTGTGAATGAGTCTGTGTGTGAGTCTGTGCGTGTGTGAGTGTGAGTCTGTGTGTGAGTGTGGTGTGTGAACCTGTGCGTGTGTGTGTGAGTGTGTAAGTCTGTGCGAGTGTGAGTCTGTGCAAATTTGTGAATGAGTCTGTGTGTGAGTCTGTGCGAGTGTGTGAGTGTGAGTGTGTGCGTGAGTGTGTGAGTCTGTGCGAGTGTGAGTCTGCAAATTTGTGAATGAGTCTGTGTGTGAGTCTGTGCGTGTGTGAGTGTGAGTCTGTGTGTGAGTGTGGTGTGTGAACCTGTGCGTGTGTGTGTGAGTGTGTAAGTCTGTGCGAGTGTGAGTCTGTGCGAATTTGTGAATGAGTCTGTGTGTGAGTCTGTGCGAGTGTGTGAGTGTGAGTGTGTGCGTGAGTGTGTGAGTCTGTGCGAGTGTGAGTCTGCAAATTTGTGAAAGAGTCTGTGTGTGAGTCTGTGCGTGTGTGAGTGTGAGTCTGTGTGTGAGTGTGGTGTGTGAACCTGTGCGTGTGTGTGTGAGTGTGTAAGTCTGTGCGAGTGTGAGTCTGTGCAAATTTGTGAATGAGTCTGTGTGTGAGTCTGTGCGAGTGTGTGAGTGTGAGTGTGTGCGTGAGTGTGTGAGTCTGTGCGAGTGTGAGTCTGCAAATTTGTGAATGAGTCTGTGTGTGAGTCTGTGCGTGTGTGAGTGTGAGTCTGTGTGTGAGTGTGGTGTGTGAACCTGTGCGTGTGTGTGTGAGTGTGTAAGTCTGTGCGAGTGTGAGTCTGTGCGAATTTGTGAATGAGTCTGTGTGTGAGTCTGTGCGAGTGTGTGAGTGTGAGTGTGTGCGTGAGTGTGTGAGTCTGTGCGAGTGTGAGTCTGCAAATTTGTGAAAGAGTCTGTGTGTGAGTCTGTGCGTGTGTGAGTGTGAGTCTGTGTGTGAGTGTGGTGTGTGAACCTGTGCGTGTGTGTGTGAGTGTGTAAGTCTGTGCGAGTGTGAGTCTGTGCAAATTTGTGAATGAGTCTGTGTGTGAGTCTGTGCGAGTGTGTGAGTGTGAGTGTGTGCGTGAGTGTGTGAGTCTGTGCGTGAGTGTGTGAGTGTGTAAGTCTGTGCGAGTGTGAGCCTGTGCGAATTTGTTAATGAGTCTGTGTGTGAGTCTGTGCGAGTGTGTGAGTGTGTGCGTGAGTGTGTGAGTTTGTGCGAATGTGAGTCTGTGCGAGTGTGTGAGTGTGTGTCTGAGTGTGGTGTGTGAGCCTGTGCGAGTGTGTGAGTGTGTGCGTGAGTGAGTGTGCATGTGCGTGAGTGTGTGCATGAGTGTGTAAGTCTGTGCGAGTATGTGAGTGAGTCTGTGTCTGTGCGAGTGTGTGAGTGTGTGCGAGTATGTTTGTGTGAGTGAGTGAATGTGTGTGCGTGAGTGTGTGAGCCTGTGCGAGTCTGTGTGTGAGTCTGTGTGAGTGTATGCGAATGTGTGTATGTGAGTGAGTGTGCGAGTGAGTGTGTGCGAAATGTGTGAGTGTGCGCGTGAGTGTGACCAGCTTTGCCTCCCCAGCCAGTAATCGTTTGAATGGGACAGTGGCGTTTCTCATCGCAATATAAATATTTAACTCGACTGTCACTTAATTCCTATTGATGAATTTCATAAAATGTTTCACCAGATACATAAGCAGGTCCATTGACCTTTGAATGTTGTTGCTGCTGTACAGAGGACAGAAAGCTCTCCCCGCACGATAGCTCTGGCTGAGACTGGCTGCCTGGTACAGGCAAAGGGACTCTGACAGGCTCACTGGGTTACACCGAGAGGGCTTTGCATCTCGAGCTCCCTATTACTTTGAGTGGGACCCTAGCCATGCGAGTGTCAGTATCCTTGCAGTATAATGAACATTTCCTTCGCAGGCACGATGCAAACACTGAGCAAATAGAGTGGAGGTCTCGGGGGGATTATAACTGCATCAAATGAGCTGACCTTTCTCTCCTGACAGAAGCACGAGTCATTTAACATGTGAGGCATTTTAAAACCATGTTTCTTCAGTTTTAATTTACTGTCACTCCCTAACAAATCTTTCTGCTTCAGAAAGAGAGCTGTTATATCTAACTCTCCACATTAAATCACTAAAGTGATATTAATCACAATTGTGCTAAACATCTGAGGCATTTGCGAGACAAGGGTGGAAAGATTTAGTGTGTAAAAGTGAGTGAATGGGACATGATTCTTGTAAAATAACTTGGTGAGGTTTGTCTCAAAGTACATAGAATTACAGAGAGCGCACTGCACAGAAAAGGCCTTTCGGCCCATCTCCTCCGTGCAGCTCTTTCTGCCTCACGTAAGCCTTCATCTACCCCACTTCGCGTCACCCTATCCTTCTACCTCCTTCTCCCTCAGTTGTTAATGCAGCATCGTGTAAAAGTCACTGGATTCGCGATCCACAGGCCTGGGCTAAAGTTCTGGGGGCCAAGGGTTCAAATCCCACCGAGGCAGTAGGCCGGAATTTAAATCCAGTTAACCATCGGGAATTGAAAAGCTCGTCTCATCGAACAATTGTCGTAAAAACTTCATCTGGCCCACTCGTGTCCTCTAGGGAAAGAAATCTGCCGTCCTTACCCGGTCTGGCCTACATGTGACTCCAGACCCACACAGGCAATGAGGGGGACTCCCAAATGGTGGGCAACCTGGGATAGGAAACAATAAATCCTCGGGAGGCCCGTGAGGTAAATGAAGCAACATTTAATCAGTTTACATAATGTAACCCGGCTCACAGCTCACAGGTGCCAGGCAGGACCACCGGAGGTGGCGGTACCCGTCCAGGCTGGCTTTTAAAGAGCGGATTTACGAGTTCTGGGTGGGGAGCCCGTGTTCCCCCAGTCCCAAGGGGAGATCGATGTGTCCCTGTGGGTCTCATGATGTTTATTAGAGCTACAAATGCTGATCTCGTCAAGTGAAAGAATCCCACGAAAGAATTCTTCACATAAAGGGCAGCACGGTAGCATGGTGGTTAGCATAAATGCTTCACAGCTCCAGGGTCCCAGGTTCGGTTCCCGGCTGGGTCACTGTCTGTGCGGAGTCTGCACGTCCTCCCCGTGTGTGCGTGGGTTTCCTCCGGGTGCTCCGGTTTCCTCCCACAGTCCAAAGATGTGCAGGTTAGGTGGATTGGCCGTGATAAATTGCCCGTAGTGTCCTAAAAAGTAAGGTTAAGGGGGGGGGGGCTGTTGGGTTACGGGTATAGGGCGGATACGTGGGTTTGGGTAGGGTGATCATTGCTCGGCACAACATCGAGGGCCGAAGGGCCTGTTCTGTGCTGTACTGTTCTATGTTCTATGTTCTATGTTCTAAATCATCCCATTCACCTCATCCAATCTCTGTGCCTGTTGCGTTTTGGAGGTAGAATGGTCTTGCCAGTGGCAACTCGAATCGGGAGATGTCAAATCACTGCTGGACTTGGAGCTGTGATGGGGCAGACAATTCACTCAACACTCTGTGGGCTGGATTCTCCAATAATGGGGCAAAAAACCGAGCGTTTAACTCTGGACTTTCCTGAGCGATCCTCCTGCCTGCAGTGGGTTAACAAGGCCCCGGAGTGCTCCTCGCAGCTCTGGCTGCGGCTACGGGGCCCTGCACTTCCGAGTCGGAAGTCCGCGCATGCGCACGGCGGCGGCCATCCTGTGGGACATGAGCGGCACCAAAAATTTAAGGCCCCCCCCGCCCCACCCCGAGAATGCGCACGCCTGCGGGTCCGTGGAGCCCGATCGCTCCCCTGGCCGTCCATGAGGCCCCCCCCCCCCCCACCCGGTGAATGATCCCACGCCCCCCACCAGGGCAGCCACGGGCTGAGTCCGCAGAGCCGCCACTCGACGTTCCCGACGGCCGTTAGATGGTTAGAACCACGCCGTCGGGAACTCGGCCAGTTTTGCGCGGAGGGGGGCCTCTGTCAATGGGCCCGTACACGCGCCGTGTAGTTCACACACGTGCAATTCTCGAGCGATTCTATGGGGACCAGAGAATCGTGGGAGCGGCGCCGGTCCGAATTTCCGGCTTGACGACCATTCTACCCCCCCCCCAGGCCCCGCCCCCCCTGCGCCGAACACGATTTCGGAACAAAGGCTCGGAGAATCCAACCCCCTATTTGCTTTCTCTCAACTTTAGCCCCTGCGGATGTTTATTCACAGGGGTTGTGGGACCTGGGGCGGGATTCTCCGACCCGGGGGGGCGGCGGTGGCCTGGTCTGTGATCGGGGCCCACCGATCGGCTTCTTCCATCCGCACCGGCCCCTGTAGGGGGCTTGCTTCCGCTCCGGTTCACTGGCTTCTGAGATGCCCGAGGTGCCCTCTGCCTGACCCGCCGACTCTGCCATTTGTGGGGCAGGTGACGTTGGGAGGGTTGGGTTTTTGGGACGTTTGTGCGCTCCCTCCGACACCTCGATTCGCCTGAACATTCTCTGGCCAAGTCTCTCGCTGCGGTCCGTGACCCTCCGGAATGGGCCTCCTCCGCTTTGGCCAATCACAGGCCAGGGGCTCCCCATGAGTCATCGGGCGGGTTCGACCTCTTCGAGGACATCCCTGAAGTGTTTCCCGCTGCCCTCCTGGGAATCTCCTTGTGTGACCGGGTTTTGAGTCAATGAGTCGCTTCAGGAGTCCGGAGTCAGGCATATAGACTGTCCGGAGGATTTTGTGTGATTAATGCCTTGATGCTCGGCAGATTAGTTTCGATGATGGGTTGCCTTTCCTCCCCCTAGATTTAGAGGATCTTACCATAGAATCCCTACAGTGTAGAAAGAGGCCATTTGGCCCATTGAGGCGGCACCTACCCTCTGAACGAGCACCCTACCTCTGCCCACTCCCCCACCCTACCCCGTAAACCCATCTAATCTGCACATGTCTGAACACTCAGGGGCAATTTATGATGACCAACCCACCTAACCTGCACATCTTTGGTAGTATTTCCGCAGTGCTTGGAGCTGCCAAGTTCTCCACGAGTCTCCAAAGCAATAGGACGAAGGGATCACTGCCACCCAGTAAACCACGACCTTGGTCTCGTCCATATACACAAACCAGCGATTGCTGAGTGTTTACAGGAAGGCAAGTGTACAATGTGTCAGAAATGGAGCTCTGTTGCGAACACATTTCCACCCAGCACTGTTCAGTATGAATGTTCGAAGATGTGACCTCCTGCCCACGTTCTGGAATTAAGTAAAATCAGTCACGCTGATAGCTTTAATCTTGATTTGGCTGATGGCTTAATCCTGAGAAGTGTTTCACAGTGAATCACGTTTGATGAATTGCCAACAGTAGGTGTCTCTTTGTTTCTGCTGTTGTACACATCGGACTCGGAATGTGTGTGTTAAACCCTCAGCTCCTCAGTAAGCAGGGATTCTTTGATTGGTTTGATGTTGTTCTCTGGAAATCCACAACATTGGGCATAGAACCATAGAGGCCTCACGGTAGCATGGTGGTTAGCATCAATGCTTCACAGCTCCAGGGTCCCAGGTTCGATTCCCGGCTGGGTCACTGTCTGTGTGGAGTCTGCACGTCCTCCCTGTGTGTGCGTGGGTTTCCTCCGGGTGCTCCGGTTTCCTCCCACAGTCCAAAGATGTGCGGTTTAGGTGGATTGGCCATGCTAAATTGCCCGTAGTGTAAGGTTAATGGGGGGATTGTTGGGTTACGGGTATACGGGTTACGTGGGTTTAAGTAGGGTGATCATTGCTTGGCACAACATCAAGGGCCGAAGGGCCTGTTCTGTGCTGTACTGTTCTATAATCTTCTATAATCTATAATCATAGAATCCCTACAGTGCTGAAGGAGGCCATTCAGCCCGTCGAGTCTGGCCCTGTGAAAGGGCACCCTATCTTGGTGAACTCCCCTGTCTTTGCCCCGAACCCCATCTAACCTACACATCCCTTAATAATAATAATTTTGATTATTGTCACAAGTAGGCTTACATTAACACTGCAATGAAGTTACTGTGAAAACCCCCTAGTTGCCACACTCCGGCGCCTGTTCGGGTACACAGAGGGGGAATTCAGAATGTCCAATTCATCTAACCAGCACATCTTTCAGGACTTGTGGGAGGAAACCGGAGCACCCGGAGGAAACCCACGCAGACACGGGGAGAATGTGCAGACTCCGCACAGTCACCCGAGGCTGGAATCGAACCCGGGGCCCTGGAGCTGTGAGGCAGCAGTGCTAACCACTGCGTCACCGGGTATCTCCGAAATCGAATGGCATTTTGTTTTAGATTCTTGCATCGCACTTTGCAGTTTGTTGCCGGTGATCCCCTGGACATCTCAATCATCGGTCACACCCCCCAGTCCCCCCCATACACCCCCTTCCCTCAACTCTCACCCGTCACCTCGCCGCGACCCAGACGAACGTGGATGGCACGTGTTTGTCCTCTTGCTTCCAGTATAACATGGCTTGTTGCTGGCATTAGACTGTGTGTGTGTTTGGGTGTCTCAGTTGCGGTTAATCAGCTATGTTGGGCAGCGCCACATTGTCCACATGCCTGACTCAATATTCCCAAAGCAAGCTCTATATTCCGAGCTTCGTCAGGACCAGGAGGGCAGAGGAAACATTTTTGGGATGTCCTCAAAGCCTCCCTGAAAAAAATGCATCATTCCCACTGATCTGTGGGAATCTCCTGCTCGGGACGGCCAAGGAGGAGCATCCCCCAAAAGGGGGGCCAACCGTTTTGGACGTCAGCGACAGGCCCAGGTACAGGCCACGCGGAGGGAGTGGACCAAAGTTTGAGCATCTCACCCGCCCGCCACCGGACACACTGCCTGCCCCACCTGTGGCAGAGTGTGGCGGATCCAGCGTCAGGCCTTTCAGCCACCTCAGGAGTGGTGGAAAGTCACCCTTCGGTCCCAAGGGACAGCCGAAGAAGGAAATTAGGTTGTTTTGGTCTGACTAAAATTATGTGTGCGTGAATATGTCTCAGTGTTTGTGTCAATTTGGCTCTGTGTGTGAAAGTCTGACTGTGTGTGTGTGTGTGAACAGAAAACTTACAGTGCAGAAGGAGGCCATTCGGCCCATCAAGTCTGCACCGACCTCACTTCCACCCTATCCCCGTAACCCCTCCTAACCTTTTTTTGGTCACTAAGGGCAATTGATCACGGCCAATCCACCTAACAAGCACGTCTTTCGGGACTTGTGGGAGGGAACCGGAGCACCCGGAGGAAACCCACACAGACACGGGGAGAATGTGCAGACTCCGCGGGGAATCGAACCTGGGACCCTGACGCTGTGAAGCCACAGTGCTATTCACTTGTGCTACCATGCTGCCCATGTGTGAGAGAGAGTCTGTGTAAGTCTGACTGTGTGTGTGTGTGTTTGTGTGTGTCAGTCTGATTGTGTGTTTGTCAGTTTGACAATGTGTGTGTGTGTGGCAGTCTGATTGTGTGTGGCAGTCTGATAGTGTGTGTGTCAGTCTGATTGTGTATGTCAGTCTGATTGTGTGTGTGTCAGTCTGATTGTGTGTGTGCCAGTCTGACAGTGTGTGTGTGTGTCAGTCTGATTGTGTGTGTGTCAGTCTGATTGTGTGTGTGTCAGTCTGACAGTGTGTGTGTCAGTTTGATTGTGTGTGTGTCAGTCTGATTGTGTGTGTGCCAGTCTGACAGTGTGTGTCAGTCTGATTGTGTATGTGTCAGTCTGACAGTGTGTGTGTCAGTCTGATTGTGTGTGTGTCAGTCTGATTGTGTGTGTGTCAGTCTGATTGTGTGTGTCAGTCTGATTGTGTGTCAGTCAGTCTGATCGTGTGTGTTAGTCTGATTGTGTGTGTCAGTCTGACAGTGTGTGTGTGTCAGTTGGATTGTGTGTGTGTCAGTCTGATTGTGTGTGTGTCAGTCTGACAGTGTGTGTGTCAGTCGGATTGTGTGTGTGTCAGTCTGACAGTGTGTGTGTCAGTACAACTGTGTGAGTGTGTGTTTGCCGTTCTTACTGTGTGTGTGGGTGGGTGTGAGCGAGAGTGTGTTTGTGTGTGTCAGTCTGATTGCGTGTTTGTCAGTTTGACAATGTGTGTGTGTGTGGCAGTCTGATTGTGTGTGTGTCAGTCTGATTGTGTATGTCAGTCTGATTGTGTGTGTGTCAGTCTGACAGTGTGTGTGTCAGTCTGATTGTGTGTGTGTCAGTCTGATTGTGTGTGTGCCAGTCTGATTGTGTATGTCAGTCTGATTGTGTGTGTGTCAGTCTGACAGTGTGTGTGTCAGTCTGATTGTGTGTGTGTCAGTCTGATTGTGTGTCAGTCAGTCTGATTGTGTGTGTCAGTCTGATTGTGTGTGTCAGTCTGACAGTGTGTGTGTGTCAGTTGGATTGTGTGTGTCAGTCTGACAGTGTGTGTGTCAGTCGGATTGTGTGTGTGTCAGTCTGACAGTGTGTGTCAGTACAACTGTGTGAGTGTGTGTTTGCCGTTCTTATTGTGTGTGTGGGTGGGTGTGAGCGAGAGTGTGTATGTGTGTGTTAGTCTGTAGTCTGGCTGTGTGTGCTTGTGTATCTGCGTCAGTCTGACTGTGTGTGTGTCTGACTGTGTGCAGGTCTGACTGCATGTGTGTGTCAGTTTGGCTTTGCGTGTGTGAGTCTGGCTGCGTGGGTGAGTCTGACTGTGTGCATGTGTATGTAGATCTGACTGTGGTGTGTGTCAGTGTGTGTGTCAGTCTGACTGTGTGCATGTTGTAGAGGTCTGACTGTGTGTGTGTGTGAGACAGTGTGTGTGTGTCAGTCTGACTGTGTGCATGTTGTGGAGGTCTGACTGTGTGTGTGTGTGAGACAGTTTGTGTGTCAGTCTGACTGTGTGCATGTTGTGTAGGTCTGACTGTGTGTGTGTTTGTGAGACAGTGTGTGTGTCAGTCTGACTGTGTGCATGTTGTGTAGGTCTGACTGTGTGTGTGTGTGTGAAAGTGTGTGTGTCAGTTTGACTGTGTGTGTGTGTGTGTGTGTGTGTCAGTCTGACTGTGTGTGTCTGCTAGTCACAGCTACTTGGAAATCATGGGCGAAATTCTCCAACCCCACGCAGGGTCGGAGAATCGCCTGGGGGTGCCTAAAATCCCGCCCCCGCCGTGGCAGAGATTCTCCGCCACCCGGGAAGTGGCGGCGGCAGGAATCTCGCCCCGTCGATCGGAGAGGCCCCTGCGGCGATTCTCCGGCCCGGATGGGCCGAAGTCCCGCCGCTGGGAGGTCTCTCCCCCG
>NC_052169.1:23436768-23468485 GCF_902713615.1 Scyliorhinus canicula | reverse complement strand
CCCCCCCACTGCCTTCCCCCCACCATGCTGTACCGCCTTCCCCCATCCCCCACCCCCCCCCACCGCCTTCCCCCCATCCCCCATCCCCCACCCGCCTTCCCCCCACCGCCTTCCCCCCACCGCCTTCCCCCCACCATGCTGTACCGCCTTCCCCCATCCCCCCACCGCCTTCCCCCATCCCCCATCCCCCCACCGCCTTCCCCCCACCATGCTGTACCCCATCCCCCATCCCCCACCCCCCCCACCCGCCTTCCCCCCACCATGCTGTACCCCATCCCCCATCCCCCACCCCCCCCACCGCCTTCCCCCCACCATGCTGTACCGCCTTCCCCATCCCCCACCCCCCCACCATGCTGTACCGCCTTCCCCCATCCCCCATCCCCCCACCGCCTTCCCCCCATTCCCCCACCCCACCCCCCCTAACCCCCACCGCCTTCCTCCATCCCCCCCATCCCCATCCCCCCACCACACTGCACGGCCTTCCCCCATCCCCCACCGTATCCCCCACCCCCGGTCACAGGACAGCCCACGATTCCCACCGGGCGAACGCCTGGACGCCGCGGAACGTTTCCGATCGGGCTCGCGGGGCGCGGTGTTGCATTTCCGTTGGCGCCTCCAGGCCCGTTCAAGGGAGGGGGGGTGGGGTGGCGGGAGGGAGCCGCGTCTGAGTGACGGGCGACGGCTTCGGACCAACCCGCACAGAGCAAAATGCAGCACTCATAACCGGTGATTGGGACCCCCGGACCCAATACATTCGCTGAACCATTGATACCGGCTCGACCGATGATTCCTGTCGAGAGTTGAAGAGATCGCCATTAGTGCGCCCTGCAAACTAAACACATACTGGTATAGGGGGCAGGATTTACCACTTGCACACGAGTCATAGATCATAGAACATACAGTGCAGAAGGAGGCCATTCGGCCCATCGAGCCTGCACCGACCCACTTTAAGCCCTCACTTCCACCCTATCCCCATAACCCAATAACCCCTCCTAATCTTTTTGGCACACTAAGGACAATTTATCACGGCCAATCCATCTAACCTGCACGTCCTTGGACTGTGGGAGGAAACCGGAGCACCTGGAGGAAACCCACGCAGACACGGGGAGGACGTGCAGACTCCGCACAGACAGCGACCCAAGCCGGGAATCGAACATGGGACCCTGGCGCTGTGAAGCCACAGTGCTAGCCACTTGTGCTACCCTGCCGCCCTAATGTGTGGCAGAACAGTTGCCACTGCTGCTATTTATCATGCGCTGAATGATAAACAGGATTACAGCGCCAAGTTAATAGATTGGAAGAGTAAATCTGCCTCACCTCAGTGTCCTGGGTCAATGACGCTTCATTGGATTAGAATGGCAGTGTGAAAGACAAAGCTCAAACTAATGGATATGAGCTCGGACGTGCAATAGTGCTGATTGGGCTGGTGTAATTAGAATAATATTCTTCACCAAGTTATTAGCTGGGAGAACAAAATGAATGACCCACTGAGAGTTAAAGCAGGGCTTTAGAATGCAGCCGCCAAAGGCACTGAGCTCAGCATTTTACTTGCTCGCAGACTGCTGGCCTAAACACTTTGCGATGAATTCCTCTTCCATTTCTGTGACCATAATGAACGGGTATAAAACATACACTGGATGACCATTAATGAGGCTGCCTTCGCACGGGCTTCACAGATTTTTAAAGCTCCTTAACAATCCGAAAGATTTACTCATCTGAAAGCAATAATGGGTTAGTTAGACACGGCGTGACACGTCAGATCCCTCAGTGGGGACAATTCACACAGAAAAACGTCTGACGCTGATATTCAGCTTTCTCGAATGCGGGCACAGTAACCATGTTGGATTGGCGCTGAACCCTTAGAACATAGAACATAGAACAGTACAGCACAGAACAGGCCCTTCGGCCCTCGATGTTGTGCCGAGCAATAATCACCCTACTCAAACCCAAGTATCCACCCTATACCCGTAACCCAACAACCCCCCCCCCTAACCTTACTTATTAAGGACACTACGGGCAATTTAGCACGGCCAAATCACCTAACCCGCACATCTTTGGACTGTGGGAGGAAACCGGAGCACCCGGAGGAAACCCACGCACACACGGGGAGGACGTGCAGACTCCGCACAGGCAGTGACCCAAGCCGGAATCGAACCTGGGACCCTGGAGCTGTGAAGCATTTATGCTAACCACCATGCTACCGTGCTGCCCCTTCTCACCCTATGCCCGCTCCGCACTTAACCATCGGTTGCACCCCGTTTTGGGGGGGGGGGCAGAAATCAGGCATCTTGGACGCACTCAAAGGCAGCCAGCGCATCTTAAAGAGGAGGCCCGACCTGGTTGCTGGTCAGAGAGAACGTTTCCAGGCTGAGGAAGGGCTAACCCAGCTGACTGCAGCCGTGTCGGAGACCCTGCTGCGCACGGTGGGCAGTCACGGGGGTTCCCTGCGCTCTCAGCGGGTGGTGGGGGACGAGGTCACTGGGAAGGCCGACGTGAGGGCATAGCTGCAATCTGAAAGAGGTTTAACGACCTCACCAGAGCTGTCAAGGTAAGACTGCTCAGTGCACACTTCATCGCCACCGCCAGTCCTACTACTGACAACACTCACCTCCTCTTCACTGTCACTGCAACTGCTTGCCACACCCTCAGATCCCCCACTCCACACATCCGGCATCCTGCATCCCAGCTACTCAACTATGAAAGGCACGCTTCCTGAATACCAAGCAGTTTCTGATCTCAGTTGTATCTCGATCAGTAGATTTGTTGCCTCCTCAAATGGAGTAGACAAAAGACAAATAGATGTTCTTATCAGCTGAAGGGTGTACCTGGAACAACAGCACAGGAAGACCAGGGGAAATCTGATTGTGTTCCATGTGTGTGTGTGAGTCCCCAGGGGATCTGATTGGGTCTCTCTGTGTGGATCCCCGGGGATCTGACTGGGTCTCTCTGTGTTGATCCCCGGGGATCTGACTGGGTCTCTCTGTGTGGAGCCCCGGGGATCTGACTGGGTCTCTCTGTGTTGATCCCCGGGGATCTGACTGGGTCTCTCTGTGTGGAGCCCCGGGGATCTGACTGGGTCTCTCTGTGTTGATCCCCGGGGATCTGACTGGGTCTCTCTGTGTGGAGCCCCGGGGATCTGACTGGGTCTCTCTGTGTTGATCCCCGGGGATCTGACTGGGTCTCTCTGTGTGGATCCCTGGGGGATCTGACTGGGTCTCTGTCTGTGTGGATCCCCGGGGCATCTGACTGGGTTTCTCTGTGTATGTGGATCCCCAGGGATCTGACTGGGTCTCTCTGTGGATCCCTGGGGATCTGACTGGGTCTCTCTGTGGATTGCTGGGGAATCTGACTGGGTCTCTGTGTGTGTGTGGATCACTGGGGATCTGACTGGGTCTGTGTGTGTGTGGATCACTGGGGGATCTGACTGGGTCTGTGTGTGTGTGTGGATCCCCAGGGATCTGACTGGGTCTCTCTGTGGATCCCTGGGGGATCTGACTGGGTCTCTCTGTGGATCACTGGGGGATCTGACTGGGTCTGTGTGTGTGTGTGTGTGTGTGGATCCCCAGGGATCTGACTGGGTCTCTCTGTGGATTGCTGGGGAATCTGACTGGGTCTCTGTGTGTGTGTGGATCACTGGGGGATCTGACTGTGTCTGTGTGTGTGTGTGGATCACTGGGGGATCTGACTGGGTCTGTGTGTGTGTGTGGATCACTGGGGGATCTGACTGGGTCTGTGTGTGTGTGTGGATCACTGGGGGATCTGACTGGGTCTGTGTGTGTGTGTGGATCACTGGGGGATCTGACTGGGTCTGTGTGTGTGTGTGGATCCCCAAGGATCTGACTGGGTCTCTCTGTGGATCCCTGGGGGATCTGACTGGGTCTCTCTGTGGATCACTGGGGGATCTGACTGGGTCTGTGTGTGTGTGTGTGTGTGTGGATCCCCAGGGATCTGACTAGGTCTCTCTGTGGATTGCTGGGGAATCTGACTGGGTCTCTGTGTGTGTGTGGATCACTGGGGGATCTGACTGGGTCTGTGTGTGTGTGTGGATCACTGGGGGATCTGACTGGGTCTGTGTGTGTGTGTGGATCCCCAAGGATCTGACTGGGTCTCTCTGTGGATCCCTGGGGGATCTGACTGGGTCTCTCTGCGGATTGCCGGGGAATCTGACTGGGTCTCTCTGTGTGTGGATCCCGGGGGATCTGACTAGGTCTCTGTGGGTGTGGATCCTGGGGGATCTGACTGGATTTCTCTCTCTGTGTTGATCCCCGGGGGGATCTGATTGGGTCTCTCTGTGGATCCCGGGGGATCTGACTGGGTCTCTCTGTGTGAAGGGGAGTGGTGGAGATGGGGGAAGCACAGTAAGGGGAGGTGAGAGGAGAATGATTCTTCTCGGTATGTTTGGTGGGCCCCATCTTTCAGGCAGGCAGCTGGCACAGTATCTGTACATGTACAGGACCAGTCCCCTCGGTACTCTGCTTGATGCTGGGAGGGAAAAGCTTCCAGTTGACAGTGGGACACTGGTTTGAAAGCCTGTGACTAGGCCCAATTTTGAACTCAATGTATGAGCAACTCAGGCCTGACAGGATAGTTTCCCCCAATACGGAGCATGTGTGACTTGGTCACTGTGCACAGGGTTGAAACTTTCCCCCTTTTATTCCACATAAATATCCTGGGAAAGTGCTTTGAAATATGACTTGTTTTGTTATTAGTGTTCACGGGATCCCGCTGGCTTCCTGTGACATCATTTACATACATAGATAGAATTTACAGTGCAGAAGGAGGCCATTCGGCCCATCGGGTCTGCACCGGCTCCTGGAAAGAGCATCCTACCCAAGGTTAACACCTCCACCCTATCCCCATAACCCAGTAACCCCACCCAACACTAAGGGCAATTTGGACACTAAGGGCAATTTTGGACAAGGGGAAATAGATTTAGGACTGAGTTTAGGAGGAACTTCTTCACCCAAAGGGTTGTGAATCTATGGAATTCCTTGCCCAGTGAAGCAGTTGAGGCTCCTTCATTACATGTTTTTAAGGTAAAGATAGATAGTTTTTTGAAGAATAAAGGGATTAAGGGTTATGGTGTTCGGGCCGGAAAGTGGAGCTGAGTCCACAAAAGATCAGCCATGATCTCATTGAATGGCGGAGCAGGCTCGAGGGGCCAGATGGCCTACTCCTGCTCCTAGTTCTTATGTTCTTATGTTCTTATCATGGCCAATCCACCTAACCTGCACATCTTTGGACTGTGGGAGGAAACCGGAGCACCCGGAGGAAACCCACGCACACACGGGGAGGATGTGCAGACTCCGCACAGACAGTGACCCAAGCCGGGAATCGAACCTGGGACCCTGGAGCTGTGAAGTGATTGTGCTATCCACAATGCTACCGTGCTGCCCCTTTCTGCTGACACTTCCTGAAAAGATCCAGCCAGAGTTAGCAACCCTAGTAAAACAATAATGTTCCTCAACTAGAGACCCTCACTAGCACAGTGCTCCTTAACTAGAGACTTTCACTGAAGCCCCTCACTAGCACAATACTCCTTAATCAAAGACCCTCAATGCACAATGCTTCTTAACTACAGATCTTCACTAGCAGATTCCTTCATGACTAGAGACTCAGGCTAGCACTATGGTCCTGAAATAGCAACCCTCACTAAAGCCCGTCATAGCACAGTCTTCCTGAACCCGAAGACCCTCACTAAAACCATGCTCCTTAACTCGAGATCCTGACCAGAACAATCCTTCTTAACTAGAGACCCTCACGAGCATAACCCGACTGGTTACAGATACTGAAATAAAGGTTTGCACTTCAAGTACTTGCTAACATCGAGTTCAGCTTTGAATTTATATTTTAATCGCGCAAAGATGTCACTTTTTGTGAATGTGGCAATTTTTCTTGAACAGACAGGTCGAGGAATCTGCCAAGAGTTCAGTGATTTACTGGAGAACTAAAGGATTCAATGAATCATAGACTTTACAGTCCATGAGGAGGCCATTTTGCCCATTGAGTCTGCACCGGCCCTTGTAAAGAGTTTTCCGGCGGGAATTCAGCTGTTGGAGTGGGCGGAGCTACAGCGTCGAGCAGTGAGTATTTAAACTAGCTGCTTCGCGGATTCGAGTCTTTTCGGCGGGAATTCAGCTGCTGGAGTGGGCGGAGCTACAGCGTCGAGCGGTGAGTATTTAAACTAGCTGCTTCGCGGATTCGAGTCTTTTCGGCGGGAATTCAGCTGCTGGAGTGGGCGGAGCTACAGAGTCGGGTGGTGAGTATTTAAACTAGCTGCTTCGCGGATTCGAGTCTTTTCGGCGGGAATTCAGCTGTTGGGAAGAGCCGGAGCTGCTTCGTTGCTTAAACAGCCGCCACAGGGTCTTTGGGAATAAATTTGAAGAGTGACATCACAGCAAAGCAGTGACCTGATTGGCTGGTAAGGAAAGTGCTCCAAATAGCAGTAGCTGGGAGAAATTTAACTCTTCGTGTGTTGGTAAGTATTGTGATTGGTAAGGAAAATCTTTATTCCTTTCACTTATTCATTATTTGATATTATATTTGCAATTAAGGTAAAGTGTGAAAATGGCAGGAGATCCCAGACGCATGTTATGCTCCTCTTGCTCAATGTGGGAGTTCAGGGACGCGGCCGATGCCCCTGACTTCTTCATGTGTGGGAAGTATGTCCAGCTGCAGCTCCTGTTAGACCGCATGACGGCTCTGGAGCTGCGGATGGACTCACTTTGGAGCATCCGCGATGCTGAGGAGGTCGTGGATAGCACGTTCAGTGAGTTGGTCACACCGCAGATTAGGATTGGTGAGCGAGACAGGGAATGGGTGACCAAAAGGCAGAGAAAGAGCAGGAAGGCAGTGCAGGTGTCCCCTGTGGTCATCTCCCTCCAAAACAGGTATACCGTTTTGGATACTGTTGGGGGAGATGACTCACCAGGGGAAGGCAGTCGTAGCCAGGCTCATGGCACCGTGGCTGGCTCTGCTGCACAGAAGGGCGGGAAAAAGATTGGCAGGGCTATAGTCATAGGGAATTCAATCGTAAAGGGAGTAGACAGGCGTTTCTGTGGTCGAAAACGAGACTCTCGAATGGTATGTTGCCTCCTGGGTGCACGGGTCAGGAATGTCTCAGATCGGCTGCAGGACATACTGAAGGGGGAGGGTGAACAGCCAGTTATCGTGGTGCATATAGGCACCAACGATATAGGGAAAAAATGGGATGAGGTCCTACAATCAGAATTTAGGGAGTTAGGAGATAAGTTAAAAAGTAGAACCTCAAAGGTAGTAATCTCAGGATTGCTACCAGTGCCACAAGACAGAATAGAAATTTAAGAATAGTCAGAATGAATACGTGGCTTGAGAGATGGTGCAGGAGGGAGGGGTTCAGATTTTTGGGACATTGGAACCGATTCTGGGGGCGGTGGGACCATTACAAACCGGATGGTCTACACCTGGGCAGGACTGGAACCAATGTCCTGGGGGGGTGCTTTTGCTAACACTGTTGGGGATGTTTTAAACTAATGTGGCAGGGGGATGGGAACAAGATTAGGAAGTTAGAGGTCAGTAAAGAGACAGCAACTAAAGCCAGCAAGGTACTAGATAATAAACTCAATGTGACTAAGGGGAAGAGTAGACAGGGAAGAGATGATGAACGCAAAGGGACAGGTGGTCTGACGTGCATTTGTTTTAATGCGAGAAGTGTAGCAGTTAAGGCAGATGAACATAGGGCTTGGATTAGTACCTGGGAATATGATGTTATTGGTATTACTGAGACTTGGTTGAGGGAAGGGCAAGATTGGCAACTAAATATCCCAGGGTATAGATGCTTCAGCAGGGATAGAGAGGGAGGTAGAAGGGGTGGAGGAGTTGCATTACTGGTCAGAGATGATATTACAGCTGTGATTAAGGAGGGCACGATGGAGGATTCGAGCACTGAGGCAATATGGGTGGAGCTAAGAAATAGGAAGGGTGCAGTGTAATTGTTGGGACTTTACTACAGGCCTCCCAAAAGTGAGCATGAAGTAAAAGGGCAGCACGGTAGCATAGTGTTTAGCATCAATGCTTCACAGCTCCAGGGTCCCAGGTTCGGTTCCCGGCTGGGTCACTGTCTGTGCGGAGTCTGCACGTCCTCCCAGTGTGTGCGTGGGTTTCCTCCGGGTGCTCCGGTTTCCTCCCACAGTCCAAAGGTGTGCGGGTTAGGTGGATTGGCCATGCTAAATTGCCCGTAGCGTCCTAAAAAGTAAGGTTAAGGGGGAAGTTGTTGGGTTGCGGGTATAGGGTGGATATGTGAGTTTGAGTAGGGTGATCATTGCTCGGCACAACACCGAGGGACGAAGGGCCTGTTCTGTGCTGTACTGTTCTAAATCTAAATCTAAAGTAGAGGTACAAATATGCAGACAGATTATAGAAAAATGTAGGAGGTTGTAGGTGGTTGTGATGGGAGATTTTAACTTCCCCAACATTGAATGGGATTCGTGTAGTGTTGGAGGCGTAGATGGAGCAGAGTTTGTAAGGAGCATCCAGGAGTTTTTTAGAGCAGTATGTAAATAGTCCAACTCGGGAAGGGGCCATACTGGACCTGGTATTGGGGAATGATCCCGGCCAGGTGGTTGAAGTTTCAGTCGGTGATTACTTTGGGAATAGCGATCACAATTTCGTAAGTTTTAGAATACTCATGGACAAGGACAAGAGTGGTCCTAAAGGAAGAGTGCTAAATTGGGGAAAGGCAGAGTATAACAAAATTTGGCAGGAGCTAGGGAATGTGGATTGGGAGCAACTGTTTAAGGGTAAATCCACATTTGAAATGTGGGAGTCTTTTAAGGAAAGGTTGATTAGAGTGCAGGGCAGACATATTCCTGTGAAAATGAGGGATAGAAATGGCAAGATTAGGGAACCATGGATGACGGGTGGAATTGTGAGACTAGCTAAGATGAAAAAGGAAGCATTCATAAGATCGAGGCGACTCAAAACTGATGAAGCTTTGGAGGAATATCTGGAAAGTAGAACAAATCTCAAACGCGCAATAAAGAGGGCTAAAAGGGGTCATGTAATATCTTTGGCTAACAGAGTTAAGGAAAATCCCAAAGCCTTTTATTCGTATATAAGGAGCAAGAGAGTAACTAGAGAAAGGATTGGCCCACTCAAAGACAAAAGAGGGAATTTATGCATGGAGTCAGAGGAAATGGGTGAGATTCTTAATGAGTACTTTGCATCGCTATTCACCAAGGAGAGGGATAAGACGGATGTTGAGGCTAGTGATGGATGATTAAATACCCTAGGTCAAGTCGCCATAAGGAATGGGAGGTTTTGGGTATTCTAAAAGGTGTTAAGGTGGACAATTCTTTGAGGAAGTGACAAAGTTAATTGATGAGGGAAGGGCTGTCGATGTCACATACATGGACTTCAGTAAGGCATTTGATAAAGTTTCCCATGGCAGGTTGATGGAAAAAGTGAAGTCGTATGGGATTCAGGGTGTACTAGCTAGATGGATAAAGAACTGGCTGGGCAACAGGAGACAGAGAGTAGTGGTGGAAGGGAGTGTCTCAAAATGGAGAAGGTGACTGGTGGTATTCCACAGGGATCCGTGCTCAGACCACTGTTGTTTGTGATATACATAAATGATCTGGTCAAAGGTATAGGTGGTCTGATTAGCAAGTTTGCAGATGATATTAAGATTGGTGGAGTTGCAGATAGCGAGGGGGACTGTCAGAGAATACAGCAAAATATAAATAGATTGGAGAGTTGGACAGAGAAATGGCAGGTGGAGTTCAACGCTGTCAAATGCGACGTGATGCATTTTGGAAGATCCAATTCAAGAGTGGACTATATGGTCAATGGAAGAGTCCTGGGTAAAATTGATGTACAGAGAGATCTGGGAGTTCAGGTCCATTGTACCCTGAAGGTGGCAACGCATGTCGATAGAGTGGTCAAGAAGGCATACAGCATGCTTGCCTTCATTGGACGGGGTATTGAGTACAAGTGTCGGCAGGTCATGCTACAGTTGTATAGGACTTTGGTTCGGCCACATTTGGAATACTGCGTGCAGTTCTGGTCGCCACATTACCAGAAGAATGTGGATGCTTTAGAGAGGGTGCAGAGGAGGTTCACCAGGGTGTTGCCTGGTATGGAGGGTGCTAGCTATGAAGAAAGGTTGAGTAGATTAGGATTGTTTTCGTTGGAAAGACGGAGGTTGAGGGGGACCTGATTGAGGTATACAAAATTCCGAGAGGTATGGACAGGGTGGATAGCAACAAGCTTTTCCCAAGAGTGGGGGTGTCAGTTACAAGGGGTCACGATTTCAAGATGAGAGGAGGAAAGTTTAAGGGAGATATGCGTGGAAGGTTTTTTTACGCAGAGGGTGGTGGGTGCCTGGAACGCATTGCCGGTGGAGGTGGTAGAGGCGGGCACGATAGCGTCATTTAAGATTTATCTAGACAGACACATGAATGGGCGGGGAACAGAGGGATACAGAGCCATAGAAAATAGGCGACAGTTTTTGATGGAGGATCTGGATCGGCGCAGGCTGGGAGGGCCGTAGGGCCTGTTCCTGTGCTGTAATTTTCTTTGTTCTTTGTACCTTACTTAAGCCCACACCTCCACCCTATCCCCTTAACTCCACCTAATCTTTTTGGTCACTAAGGGCAATTTATCATGGCTAATCCGCCTAACCTGCACATCTTTGGACTGTGGGAGGAAACCGGAGCACCCGGAGGAAACCCACGCAGACACGGCGAGAACGTGCAGACTCCAGACAGTGACCCAAGCCGGGAATCGAACCTTGGAGCATGGAGCTGTTAAGCAACGGTGATAACCACTGTGCACCATGCCACTCCGTACCAACCAAGGTGTTCCACGTCCTCTGTCTGTCAGCCCAGCCCAGGAGGAGGGTCCTATTACTATTCCCATGACTATACGGATGGTAAACACGAACTCCCTGTATGGATCCCTGCCTGCAACATGGGTCACACACAGCCAGAAGGAACAGCTGAAATAGCGAGAGAGGAGAGTGCAATTGGGTGTAGAACACAACCCGATTATTCAGTGTCTTTCAGTGGAGCAGCTGACTGGCGCTGACAGATTGAGAGCGAGTGATAATCCTGAGAAAACACGTTTAAAAATAGAATCAGGGATTGTCTGTCTGATGACTGTCTTTCAGGACTGTGATGTTTTGTCTGATTTACTGACACCATTTTGGCCTTCCTTAAATCACTTATTTCAAATCATAATTCATTATTTTTTAAATTTAGTGTACCCAATTCATTGTTTCCAATTAAGGGGCAATTTAGTGTGGCCAATCCACCTAACCTGCACATCTTTGGGTTGTGGGGGCGAAGCCCACGCAGACACGGGGAGAATGTGCAAACTCCACACGGACAGTGACCCAGAGCCGCGATCGAACCTGGGACCTCGGCGCCGTGAGGCAGCAATGCTAACCACTGCGCCACCCTGCGGCCCCACTCATATTGATTAATACGGAGGCATCTTTTCCAATACACTGTAAAAATGCAACATAGCTGTGTCTTACCCCTGTGCCCCAGCACCTCCACATGAACGTTCAAAGAGTGATTTTATTTCCACGACTAAAACTACGATTCGACACTTAGTCCTTAAGAATACACAACTCATGGATTTTACAGTGCAGAAGGAGGCCATTTGGCCCATCGAGTCTGCACCAGCCCTTGGAAAGAGCACCCTACCCAAGCCCACACCTCCACCCTATCTCTGTAACTCTGTAACCCCATCCAACCTTTTTTGGACACTAAGGGCAATTTATCATGGCCAATCCACATAACCTGCAGTATCTTTGGACTGACCAATAACATCTAACTCCACTCATCGACTGCTAATCTCACTAATGGTACAAACTATAATCTAACCTTTCACACTATCTGCTCTTATGACCTTCATAGAACATAGAACGATACAGCGCAGTACAGGCCCTTCGGCCCTCGATGTTGCACTGACATGGGAAGTCAAAACTAAAGGCCATCTAACCTACACTATGCCCTTATCATCCATATGCTTATCCAATAAACTTTTAAATGCCCTCAATGTTGACGAGTTCACTACTGTGGCAGGTAGGGCAATCCACAGCCTCACCACTCTTTGCGTAAAAAACCTACCTCTGACCTCTGTCCTATATCTATTACCCCTCAATTTAAGGCTATGTCCCCTCGTGCTAGCCACCTCCATCCGCGGGAGAAGGCTCTCACTGTCCACCCTATCTAACCCTCTGATCATTTTGTATGCCTCTATTAAGTCACCTCTTAACCTTCTTCTCTCTAACGAAAACAACCTCAAGTCCATCAGCCTTTCCTCATAAGATTTTCCCTCCATACCAGGCAACATCCTGGTAAATCTCCTCTGCACACGTTCCAAAGCTTCCACGTCCTTCCTATAATGAGGCGACCAGAACTGTACGCAATACTCCAAATGCGGCCGTACCAGAGTTTTGTACAGCTGCAACATGACCTCATGGCTCCGGAACTCAATCCCTCTACCAATAAAGGCCAACACACCATAGGCCTTCTTCACAACCCTATCAACCTGGGTGGCAACTTTCAGGGATCTATGTACATGGACACCGAGATCCCTCTGCTCATCCACATTACCAAGAATGTTACCATTAGCCAAATATTCAGCATTCCTGTTATTCTTTCCAAGGTGAATCATCTCACACTTCTCTACATTAAACTCCATTTGCCACCTCTCAGCCCAGCTCTGCAGCTTATCTATGTCCCTCTGTAACCTGCAACATCCTTCCGCACTGTCTACAACTCCACCGACTTTAGTATCGTCTGCAAATTTACTCACCCAACCTTCTGCGCCCTCCTCTAGGTCATTTATAAAAATGACAAACAGCAACGGCCCCAGAACAGATCCTTGTGGTACGCCACTCGTAACTGAACTCCATTCTGAACATTTCCCATCAACCATCACCATTTGTCTTCTTTCAACTAGCCAATTTCTGATCCACATCTCTAAATCACCCTCAATCCCCAGCCTCCGTATTTTCTGCAATAGCCGACCGTGGGGAACCTTATCAAACACTTTACTGAAATCCATATACACCACATCAACTGCTCTACCCTCGTCCACCTGTTCAGTCACCTTCTCAAAGAACTCGATAAGGTTTGTGAGGCATGACCTACCCTTCACAAAACCATGCTGACTATCCCTAATCATATTATTCCTATCTAGATGATTATAAATCGTATCTCTTATAATCCTCTCCAAGACTTTACCCACAACAGACGTGAGGCTCACCGGCCTATAGTTACCGGGGTTATCTCTACTCCCCTTCTTGAACAAAGGGACCACATTTGCTATCCTCCAGTCCTCTGGCACTATTCCTGTAGCCAATGATGACATAAAAATCAAAGCCAAAGGCTCAGCAATCTCTTCCCTGGCTTCCCAGAGAATCCTAGGATAAATCCCATCAGGCCCCGGGGACTTATCTATTTTCACTAGCTGTCCCCTGCATACACTCCTCCCCTAAGGCCTGGCATCACTACTTTATATAGTTGTATCTGTAGCTCACTCTAGTGGCTACTCTCGACACTACATTAATCCTTGTAATGCTGATAGTTTGATAATACCACAAGGTGCAGTGGTAATATAACTGGATTAGTAACCCAGAGGCCCGGGCTCACATTATGGGGTTGTGGGTTCAATTCCCACCATGGCACCTGGAGGAATTTAGAATCAATTCATGAAATATGGAATATAAAGTTATTCTGAGCAATACACAATTATTGTTGATTATTGTAAAAAAAAAACCCATCTGGTTCACTAATGTCCTTTCGGGAAGGAAATCCGCTCTCTTTACCTGGTCTGGATTACATGTGACTCCAGATGGGGCTGTTTAGCTCACAGGGCTAATCGCTGGCTTTGAAAGCAGACCAAGGCAAGCCAGCAGCACGGTTCGATTCCTGTAACAGCCTCCCCGAACAGGCGCCGGAATGTGAGGGACCAGGGAGGGTCAGGCTGGATCATACAATCATCGAAATCATAGAATTCCTAGAGTGCAGAAGGAGGCATTTTGGTCCATCAAGTCTGCTTCGAACCCCTGAAAGAGCATATCATGTAGGCTCACTCCCCCGCCCTATCCCTGTAATCCCACCTAACCTTTGGACACAAAGGGGCAATTTTAGCAAGAGCAGAATTGAACCTGGGTCCCTGGCGCTGTGTGGCAGCAGTGTTAACCACTGTGCCTCCCATGATATATACTCAGGGCAGCACGGTAGCATGGTGGTTAGCATAAATGCTTCACAGCTCCAGGGTCCCAGGTTCGGTTCCCGGCTGGGTCACTGTCTGTGCGGAGTCTGCACATCCTCCCCGTGTCTGCGTGGGTTTCCTCTGGGTGCTCCGGTTTCCTCCCACAGTCCAAAGATGTGCGGGTTAGGTGGATTGGCCATGCTAAATTGCCCGTAGTGTCCTTAAAAGTAAGGTTAAGGAGGGGGGGTGTTGTTGGGTTACGGGTATAGGGTGGATACGTGGGGTTGAGTAGGGTGATCATTGCTCGGCACAACATCGAGGGCCGAAGGGCCTGTTCTGTGCTGTACTGTTCTATGTTCTATGTATACCATGGTGGCAGCGTTGATGTCACAGATTTGAAACACAGGGAAAAACCTTTTCATGTGACACTCTGCCATTGAGAAGCTCTCTTGCGTGGTTACAATGCCTGATCCCTCACCCCGACAATGCACCCTCTCTCTCGTATCTGGTGACAAGCTAGGTTTGCATCTGCTGGAGTCTACATAGAAAATAGGAGGAGTAGGCTATTCGGCCCATCTGATCATATCTCAATACCATACTCCCACTCTCTTCCCATACCCCTGGATGCTTTTAGTGTCCAGCAAGTAATCTATTTCTTTCTTAAACACAGTCAATCAGTCACTTGGCCTCGACAGCCTTCTGTGGGCGAGGATTCAACAGCTCCTCCACCCTCTGAGTGAAGAGGTTTCTCCTCATCTCAGTCCTCAATGGCCCACCCTGTATCCTGAGACTATGTTCCCTTGTTCAGGGCCCTCCCCAGCCAGAGGAAACATCAGCCGGAATTACCCGACCCGACGCCGGGTTGGAGAATCCCCGGGGGGCCCGCCGCCCAACGCCGGCTTCTCAGACGCCCGCAGGATTCCCACCGCGCCGGTCGTGGGCGGTTGACAGCGCCCCCCCCCCCCCGGCTATTCTCCGGGCCCCGATGGGCCGAGTGGCCGACGAGTTTGGCCAAGTCCGCCGGCGTGGGTTACTCAGGTCCCACACGTCAGGACCTGGAAGCTGATTTTGTGGGGGCCATCCTGGAGGAGTGGGGGCAGGGGGATCCGACCCCACAGTGGCCTGGCCCGCGATCGGGGCCTACTGATCGGCAGGCGGGCTGGTTCCGAGGGTGCCTATTTTACTCCGTGCCGGGCCTCTACTCCCCGGGAGCTGGCGCAGAGAAGGGAACCCACGCGCATGCGCGGAAATACGATGGCCGTTCTGTGCATGCGCGAACTCGTGCGGGCCGTTCCGCGCCAGCAGGAGCTGTGGGGACCATTCTGACGCCAATCTAGCCCCCTAGGAAGGGGAGCATTCCCCATTATAGGGGTGGTTGATGCCGTTTTCACACCGGCGTGGGGCCATAGCCCCATTATTGGAGAATCCTGCCCATCATCTCTCCATCCAGTTTGACCAGCCCTGTCAGAATGTTATAGCTTTCAATTTGATCTCCTCCCTATTCTTCTAAAGGCCAGTGAATACAGGCCTAGTTAACCTAATCTCTCCTTGTACTACAGCCCTGCCATCCCAGGAATCATTCTGGTGAACCTTCGTTGCACTCCCTCGAAGACAAAATTTACCCATTCTCAGATAAGGATGGAAGGGTAGGAGGCAACTTGATTGGAACCTTTCAGATCCTGAGGGGTATTGAAATGGTGGATGTGGAGAGGATGTTTCCTCTTGTGGGAGAATCTGGAAGTAGGGAGGTCACTGTTTAAAAATGAGAGGCCAGCCATTTACGACAGCGACGAGGAGAATTTGTTTCCCCTCGGAGGGTGGAGAGTCTCTGGAACTCTCTTCCTCAAAAGGCAGTGGAAGCAGAACCTTTGAATGTTCTCAAGGCAGGGTCAGATACAGTCTTGGTGAACAAGGGGGTGGGGGTGGGGGGGGGGAAGGTGAAAGATTATCGGGGTTAGGTAGATGGTTACAGTCATATCTGCCATGATCTTATTGAATGGCGGAGCAGGTTGGAAGGGCCGAGTGGCCTACTCCTGCTCTTAATGAAATGAAAATAGCTTATTGTCACGAGTAGGCTTCAATGAAGCTACTGTGAAAAGCCCCTAGTCGCCACATTCCGGCGCCTGTCCGGGGAGGCTGGTACGGGAATCGAACCGTGCTGCCGGCCTGCTTGGTCTGCTTTAAAAGCCAGCGATTTAGCTCAGTGAGCTAAACCAGCCCCTAATTCACACGTGCATACATTTTTAATCACAGTATCAATTTGCCAGCTGTAAATTATTTGATTTTATACAGTATAAAACACTACTTTAAAAAACGTACAAAACTGTTTAAGTTGGATTAGTGTACGTTGGGTAGTTCCTCAATAATATTGTCTGAAAAAACATTCATCATGTCTTAATAAAATGCACATTTTAATGTCCTTAACCCTAAATGTCCTGGCATGATTTTTCGATGTCTCCCTCAAATGCCTACAAATTAGCCTAATTAGCTAAAACATCCCATGTTGGGGAGGGGTTCAAGTTTTATGGGCGGAGCTTGTCTTTAAAATCCAGGGTGGAAAACAGATGTGCGCCAAATGTGCTTTGCATCCGCAATTCCTCAATATTCCACTCCCGTGCTGTCTGTGGTGATATGCCTGTAGATAATGTTACATGTATTCAAATGTATTCAGCAGTGCGACCTCCTGTCAGCAGGTGGCGTCAGATATCAGTCAGGGGACATCCGGTGAGCACCAGAAGGATGTAAGGCGTACACGAGGACAGTCGCACGTAAGGGGAGTTCCCGGAGAGTCTAAAGTAACTCATAACTTGGTCTGTATATGATCGTTACCTTACCATGTGTGTACATTAATAAATCGTAGTTCTGGCAATGTCACCAGCAGTTCTTTAGAATCATTGCTGGACAGGATCACAGAACACAACCCTGCCTCTTTCAGAAAACTTGCCCCACGTCCAGTCATTGTGATTGAGCCGAGACCCCAGCTACCCCAAAGGTCATGTCATCGCGAAAAAGGTTGAGGGGTAACAGTTATGTTTTTACACGGGGAGGGTTGATACAGGAAGGGACTCAGAATCTGAAAGACCATTTCAAAACCAAATGGATAAATATTTAGGAACTTGCTAGTTGGGAGCAGAGACAGAGAGGGAAATGTTGCCTCTTTCAGAGACTCTTTAAGTCCTCTCTGTGCTTCAAAATCCCAGGAATAAGGAACAATGCTTATGGTCCTGGCTTATCCTGCAGATCCAGGCTGATCCTGGTTCTTGGGGGACACCTATAGGCGCAGAAGGGAAATATAATCCAATTTGAGAGTAATGTTGCTGTGTGACATCCCTGAGTTTGGTGTTGGATCTGAATGTGGGAGTGTGTGAGTAGGTGGGTGACTCCCATTCTGCGCGAGCTTGTGCTGGTTACAAGTGTAAGGGTTATTCCTGATTATTGTCTTATTTCCCCTTTCCTTTATTTTGCCGTTATCACTTTTGATCCATGAGCGATTAATGGACATGCATCTTTAAGTCAAGCAGCAGAGAGAATGGGTAATTCAGAAATCGCACTCTGCTAGTCTCTGCCAGTTGGGATAGAGGAGCTTCAGACTTGTCGGCACCAGAGAGAATGATGGGGGTAGTTGAATTGGCCCAAAAGGTTGTACTCTACTCAGTAACAGGTGGTGATTAGATCTTATCCCAGTGGAATGATTTAAGAGCCCCAAGCAGTTTCAATTTAATCCTGTCAGCACACAGACAAGGTCCTGCCACTCTCTCCTCTGTGTTTTCACCAGAAACGTTGTGAGGGCTGTATTTCTGAACTGGCAAAGACCCTGAACCAATCTATCCACAGGAAAACAATTACAGGCTGCAAACCAAGACCAGGTCCTGATTCCTCTCCCTCAAAAGGCTATGACTGCTGTATTTCTGATGTTGCCGAGAACATCATGAATCTACATAGGCAACCATTACAGGCTTCAAACAGAGACTTTAACCCAAAAGATTGCTGTGAAGGAAGGTGTGCTGAAAACCATCATCTAAAACAAAGACTCTTTTTTCCTTTTACTTATAATTAATTTTTCCCCTTTGCTCCTCTCTGTGTTTGTCTGTCAGATGTGTGTGTGCATGTAGATGTTGGGGGGAAACTTAAAAGGAGAATTTAGGAATCAAATAATAGTTAACCAGTTGTATTTGCTGCATTTTTCATTAGAGTTCTTGTTATAAATAAACAGTAATTGTGTTTAAACTTACCATCCTAGTGATTGTGAATGATTATGCAGCCAAACACGAAAGAATTTTGGCATTTCACGAAGAATTATTGGTTAATTCACGTTTCTGGTGACTCGGGGGCATGTGGGGCTGGAATTGACTGCACACTAGCCCAGGGTATTAGAACAAGAGCAGAGATGATGGGACTGTTAAGGCCCCAGCTATTTCAACCCTCGCTTCCCTCAGTAACCTGGGATAGATCCCATCCGGTCCAGGGGACTTGTCCACCTTAATGCCTTTTAGAATACCCAAAACTTCCCCCTTCCTTATGACAACTTGACCTAGAGTATTTAAACATCCATCCCTAGCCTCAACATCCGTCATGTCCCTCTCCTTGGTGAATACCGATGCAAAGTACTCATTAAGAATCTCACCCATTTCCTCTGACTCCACGCATAAATTCCCTCTTTTGTCTTTGAGTGGGCCAATCCTTTCTCTAGTTACTCTCTTGCTCCTTATATATGAATAAAAGGCTTTGGGATTTTCCTTAACCCTGTTAGCCAAAGATATTTCATGACCCCTTTTAGCCCTCTATATTGCGCGTTTCAGATTTGTTCTACTTTCCCGATATTCCTCCAAAGCGTCATCAGTTTTATGTTGCCGAGATCTTACGTATGCTTCCTTTTTCATCTTAGCTAGTCTCACAATTCCACCCGTCATCCATGGTTCCCTAATCTTGCCATTTCTATCTTTCATTTTCACAGGAACATGTCTGTCCTGCACTCTAATCAACCTTTCCTTAAAAGACTCCCACATTTCAAATGTGGATTTATCCTTAAACAGCTACTCCCAATCCACATTCCCTAGCTCCTGCCGAATTTTGTTATACTCTGCCTTTCCCCAATTTAGCACTCTTCCTTTCGGACCACTCTTGTCCTTGTCCATCAGTATTCTAAAACTTACGGAATTGTGATTGCTATTCCCAAAGTAATCACCGACTGAAAGATCAACCACCTGGCCGGGATCATTCCCCAATACCAGGTCCAGTATGGCCCCTTCCCGAGTTGGACTATTTACATACTGCTCTAAAAAACTCTCCTGGATGCTCCTTACAAACTCTGCTCCATCTACACCTCCAACACTACACAAATCCCATTCAATGTTGGGGAAGTTAAAATCTCCCATCATGACCACCCTATGGCTCCTACATTTTTCTATAATCTGTCTGCATATTTGTACCTCTACTTCACGCTCGCTTCCGGGAGGCCTGTAGTAAAGTCCCAACAATGTTACTGCACCCTTCCTATTTCTTAGCTCTACCCATATTGCCTCAGTGCTCGAATCCTCCATCGTGCCCTCCTTAATCACAGCTGTGATTTCATCTCTGACGAGTAATGCAACTTCCTCCACCCCTTCTACCTCCTTCTCTATCCCTCCTGAAGCACCTATACCCTGGGATATTCAGTTGCCAGTCCTGCCCTTTCCTCAACCAAGTCTCAGTAATACCAATAACATCATATTCCCAGGTACTGATCCAAGCCCTAAAGTTCAGCTGCCTTACCTGCTACACTTCTCGCATTAAAACAAATGAACCTCAGACCACCTGCCCCTTTGCGTTCATCATCTCTTCCCTGTCTACTCTTCCCCCTAGTCACATTGAGTTTATTATCTAGTACCTTACTGGCTTCAGTTGCTGCCTCTTTACTGACCTCTAACTTCCTAATCTGGTTCCCATCCCTCTGCCACATTAGTTTTAACTGTTTGAGAATGAATATTTATCCTAATTATTCCCTGACAACCAGGATTGTGAAAGGTAGGCTGGACAATTGGTCTTTCCTGACACATTCTTTTCAATTTTTATCTCACCCCGCCTCATCCAATAAGTGCCTTCTGGTCACGAACTCACTGATCCCTCCGTCTTGAAGCCTTCATCCCTCCAGGAAATCAGTCCAGTTTATTTTCATTGCACTTACGGAATGTGGGCGTCGCTTTTAGGCAAACATTTCTTGCCTGTTCCTAGTTGCCCTTCAGAAGATGGTGGTGAGCTGCCTTGAACTCCTTCAGTCCCTGGGTATAGGCATACCTGCAGTGCTGTAGAGGATTGTGACCCAGCGACAGTGAAGGGACGGCCGATATATTGCCGAGTCAGGATGGATTGAATGACTTGGAGGGGAACCTCCAGGTGGTGGGGTTCCCAGGTATCTGCTGCTCTTGGCCTTCTAGATGGTAATGATCATGGATTTGGAAGGTGCTGCCTAAGGAACCTTGGTGAGTTGCTGCAGTGTATCGTGTAGATGGTACACAGGGGTACCACTGTGCGTCGATGGATGGAATGTTTGTGGATGGGATGCTAATCAAATGGCTACTTTCTCCTGGATGGTGTTGAGCTTCTCGAGTGTTGTTGGAGCTGCACTCACCCAGGCAAGTGGGGAGTATTCCCTCGCACTCCTGACTTGTGCCTTGTAGGTAATGGACACCATTTGGGGGGGGGGGGGGGGGGTCAGGAAGTGAGTTACTCACTGTAAGATTCCTCGCCTCTGACGTGCTCTGGTAGCCACAGTATTAATATGGCTAGTCCAGATCAGTTTCTGGTTAATGGTTAACCCAGTTTGGTGCCTTTCGTGAGGAGTCCTACTCTGTGACCGAGGTTCCACTCACTGCGTTAGATCAATGCGTGCTGTTTGTGATTACTGCTCCGTTGTCTAATTTGATGACTTCCATGTTGTTTTGTAGTCTGAAATGAGTAAACAAGCTTAATAAAATTGAAAAAAAAAGCTTAGGCAATAAACATCTTTAAGAGTAATGTTACAATTCCCGTCCGGAGTGACAAGAAGACAAAGCTGGTTTCAGTTGTAAGTGATCTGAGTATTTTTATGAAGAGTCCATAGAATCCCCTCAGTACAGAAGGAGGTCATTCGGGCCATCAAGTTTGCACGACCGCTCTGAAGGACCATTCCACCTCGGCTCACTACCCCGCCCTATCCCCATAACCCCACCTTAACCTGCGCATCTTTGGACACTAATTAGGGACGGCCAATCCACCGAAGCTGCACATCTTCAGACTGTGGGAGGAAACCGGAGCACCCGGAGGAGACCCACGCAGACACAGGAAGAACGTGCAGACTCCGCACAGACTCGACAAACTCCACACGCTCCCGAGGTCGGAGGTGAACCTGGGCCCCTGGCACGGTGAGGCAACAGTGCTAACCACTGTGCCACCATGCCGCCCTTGAACCCAGGGAGCCAAACGATCTCCATTTATTTCTGCTGCGTTTACTTTGCCGCCTATTGCCTGATATCCGATGGGCCTCTGGTCCCACGATCTGTAATGTATTGGTACAGAAGGCGCATTTGGCTGGTGCGGTTTGAGAAATGGTACATTCTTGTCAAGTTGCAATACTACAGTCTGAAATCCATGTCCCATTCTCCCCACAGTCATATGTAGGGACCTAATAAAATGCAAATAGCTTCATTAGAGAGAGAGTAAAAACCACAAAGTCCTTAAAAAAGTATATTAATATCGTGTCCTAATGTGTCATAATGCATTGGTAATATTTCATTTTTCAGTTAAGACTGTGAATTATTTCCAGAGTAGAGAAGCAATGAGGACCCTGGATACAAGTGAGGTTTGATCCAGGGGCTATTTTCACCAACAAGTCAGGGTGGCACAGTGGTTAGCATTGTTGCCTCACGGCGCCAGGGACTCGGGTTCGATTCCGGCCTCGGGTGACTGTGTGGAGTTTGCACTTTCTCCCCGTGTGTGCGTGGGTTTCCTCCGGGTGCTCCGGTTTCCACCCACGGTCCAAAGATGTGCAGGTTAGGTGGATTGGCCGTGCTAAATTGCCCCTTGCTGCCCAGTGACCTACAGGTTAGATGGGGTTACGGGACACGGCCCTGGGTCACTGTCCGTGTGGAGTTTGCACATTCTCCCAGTGTCTGCGTGGGTTTCACCCCCACAACCCAAAGAAGTGCAGGTTAGGCGAATTGGCCACGCACAATTGCCCCTTAATCGGAAAAAAAATAACTGGGTACTCTGAGTTTATTTTTTCAAAAAGGTGGGGTTACGGGGATAGGGCAGGGGAGTGGACCGAGGTCGGGTGCTCTTTCAGAGGGCCAGTGCAGACTTGATAGACCAAATGGCCTCCTTCTGTACTGTTGGAATTGTCTGGTTCTAAATCGATGGGACTGAATTGGCGCGTGTCATATCGAGACATTAAAACCAATTTGCTGAATTTTGCTTGGTGCTAAATCAGTATCAGAATTGGCAACCCTTTGGGAAGAGAGTTCATACCATTTACAACCATCCTACCCCAGCCAGGACGCACTGAGATTATGAGCTGTATCACTGGCTGGGTTAGTGGAGGAGGCAGAGAATGTAAATTACTCCCCGGGGAATTGAACAAGTTTATTCATAGGTTTTTCTCAGTGAGGTTCTTTTTAATTGAAACATTTCTGAATTGGTGTAAGGTTTAATCCTTTTTGAATATGATCATTATATAGTGCCAGTGGACTTGAGAGCAGCAAATGTGATTCCTATCTTCAAAAACGCAGGCACATCTAATCTCAAGAACAACTAGGCAGTTAGCTTATTATCAGTGGGAGGAAATTAGCAGAATTATTGCTGAAAGATCACATAACCAAAACATCGAGGGATGGAAAATCTAATTTAAATATTTAGATTAAAAGGAGGGTCACGTTTAATCAACCTTGTTCAATTCTTTGAAAAATTAACAGACTCGAGGAGACAATGCAGTCAATATCATCGACTTTCAAAAGTAAGGCTTGCATTTACACAGTAACTTTCACAATCACACAATGTCTCGAAGTGCTTTATAGCCAATTAGACACGTTCTTGGATCTGTAGCCACTATTGTAAATTAGCATCCAACTGTGCACAGTAAGGTCCCACACACAGTACACAATTGTGCACAGTAAGGTCCCACACACAGTACACAATTGTGCACAGTAAGGTCCCACACACAGTACACAATTGTGCACAGTAAGGTCCCACACACAGTACACAATTGTGCACAGTAAGGTCCCACACACAGTACACAATTGTGCACAGTAAGCTCCCACACACAGTACACAATTGTGCACAGTAAGGTCCCGCAGACAGTACACAATTGTGCACAGTAAGGTCCCACACACATTACACAATTGTGCACAGTAAGGTCCCAAACACAGTACACAATTGTGCACAGTAAACTCACACACACAGAACACAATTGTGCACAGTAAGGTCCCACACACATTGCACAATTATGCACAGTAAACTCACACACACAGTACACAATTGTGCACAGTAAGGTCCCAAAGATCTCCGGCTCTTTACAATGATAACACAGCATCATTAATCGAAAGGGCGGACACGTTCTTTGTCGGACATATTCATTAAAAAGATACTGCTTGAAGCCTTGAGGCTTCTAGTTTCAGAATAAGCACTGACAGTGCAGCTATCCCTCAGTACTGACCCTCTGACAGTGTGGAACTCCCTCAGTACTAACCCACTGAGAGTGCAGCACTCCCTCAGTACTGACCCTCTGACAGTGCAGCACTCCCTCAGTACTGACCCTCTGACAGTGCGGCACCCCCTCAGTACTGACCCTGCCACAGTGCGGCACTCCCTCAGTACTGACCCTCTCACAGTGCAGCACTCCCTCAGTACTGACCCTCTGACAGTGCGGCACCCCCTCAGTACTGACCCTGCCACAGTGCGGCACTCCCTCAGTACTGACCCTCTCACAGTGCAGCACTCCCTCAGTACTGACCATCTGACAGTGCAGTACTCCCTCAGTACTGACCCTCTGACAGTGCAGCACTCCCTCAGTACTGACCCTCTGACAGTGCGGCGCTCCCTCAGTACTGACCCTCTGACAGTGCGGCACTCCCTCCGTACTGACCCTCTGACAGTGCAGCACTCCGTCAGCACTGACCCTCTGACAGTGCAGCACTCCCTCAGTACTGACCCTCTGACAGTGCAGCACTCCCTCAGTGCTGACCCTCTGACAGTGCAGCACTCCCTCAATACTGACCCTCTGACAGTGCGTCACTCCCTCAGTACTCACCCTCTGACAGTGCGGCACACCCTCAGTACTGACCCTCTGACAGTGCAGCACTCCCTCAGTACTGACCCTCTGACAGTGCAGCACTGCATCAGTACTGACCCTCTGACAGTGCGGCGCTCCCTCAGTACTGACCCTCTGACAGTGCGGCACTCCCTCAGTACTGACCCTCTGACAGTGCAGCACTCCCTCAGCACTGACCCTCTGACAGTGCAGCGCTCCCTCAGCACTGACCCTCTGACAGTGCAGCACTCCCTCAGTACTGACCCTCTGACAGTGCAGCTCTCCCTCAGTACTAACCCTCTGACAGTGAAGCACTCCCTCAGTACTGACCCTCTGACAGTGCAGCACTCCCTCAGCACTGACCCTCTGACAATGCAGCACTCCCTCAGTACTGACCCTCTGACAATGCGGCACTCCCTCAGAACTGACCCTCTGACAGTGCAGCACTCCCTCAGCACTGACCCTCTGACAGTGCAGCACTCCCTCAGCACTGACCCTCTGACAGTGCGGCACTCCCTCAGTACTGACCCTCTGACAGTGCGGCACTCCCTCAGTACTGACCCTCTGACAGTGCAGCACTCCCTCAGTACTGACCCTCTGACAGTGCAGCACTCCCTCAGTACTGACCCTCTGACAGTGCAGCATTCCCTCAGTACTGACCCTCTGACAGTGCAGCACTCCCTCAGTACTGACCCTCTGACAGTGCAGCACTCCATCAGTACTGACCCTCTGAAAGTGCGGCGCTCCCTCAGTACTGACCCTGTGACAGTGCGGCACTCCCTCAGTACTGACCCTCTGACAGTGCAGCACTCCCTCAGCACTGACCCTCTGACAGTGCAGCGCTCCCTCAGCACTGACCCTCTGACAGTGCAGCACTCCCTCAGTACTGACCCTCTGACAGTGCAGCACTCCCTCAGTACTGACCCTCTGACAGTGAAGCACTCCCTCAGTACTGACCCTCTGACAGTGCAGCACTCCCTCAGCACTGACCCTCTGACAATGTAGCACTCCCTCAGTACTGACCCTCTGACAATGCGGCACGCTCTCAGAACTGACCCTCTGACAGTGCAGCACTCCCTCAGCACTGACCCTCTGACAGTGCAGCACTCCCTCAGTACTCACCCTCTGACAGTGCAGCACTCCCTCAGTACTGACCCTCTGACAGTGCAGCACTCCGTCAGCACTGACCCTCTGACAGTGCAGCACTCCCTCAGTACTGACCCTCTGACAGTGCAGCACTCCCTCAGTACTGAACCTCTGACAGTGCAGCTCTCCCTCAGTACTGACCCTCTGACAGTGCGTCACTCCCTCAGTACTCACCCTCTGACAGTGCGGCACACCCTCAGTACTGACCCTCTGACAGTGCAGCACTCCCTCAGTACTGACCCTCTGACAATGCAGCACTCCATCAGTACTGACCCTCTGACAGTGCGGCGCTCCCTCAGTACTGACCCTCTGACAGTGCGGCACTCCCTCAGTACTGACCCTCTGACAGTGCAGCACTCCCTCAGCACTGACCCTCTGACAGTGCAGCGCTCCCTCAGCACTGACCCTCTGACAGTGCAGCACTCCCTCAGTACTGACCCTCTGACAGTGCAGCACTCCCTCAGTACTGACCCTCTGACAGTACAGCACTCCATCAGTACTGACCCTCTGACAGTGCGGCGCTCCCTCAGTACTGACCCTCTGACAGTGCGGCACTCCCTCAGTACTGGCCCTCTACAGTGCAGCACTCCCTCAGCACTGACCCTCTGACAGTGCAGCACTCCCTCAGTACTGACCCTCTGATAGTGAAGCACTCCTCAGTACTGACCCTCTGACAGTGCAGCACGCCCTCAGCACTGACCCTCTGACAATGCAGCACTCCCTCAGTACTGACCCTCTGACAGTGCAGCACTCCCTCAGCACTGACCCTCTGACAATGCAGCACTCCCTCAGTACTGACCCTCTGACAATGCAGCACTCCCTCAGTACTGACCCTCTGACAATGCAGCACTCCCTCAGTACTGACCCCCTGACAGTGCGGCACTCCCTCAGTACTGACCCTCTGACAATGCAGCACTCCCTCAGTACTGACCCTCTGACAATGCAGCACCCCCTCAGTACTGACCCTCTGACAGTGCAGCAGTCCCTCAGTACTGACCCTCTGACATTGCGGCACTCCCTCAGTACTGACCCTCTGACAATGCAGCACCCTCTCAGTACTGACCCTCTGACAGTGCAGCACTCCCTCAGTACTGACCCTCTGACAGTGCAGCACTCCCTCAGTACTGACCCTCTGACAGTGCAGCACTCCGTCAGCACTGACCCTCTGACAGTGCAGCACTCCCTCAGTACTGACCCTCTGACAGTGCAGCACTCCCTCAGTACTGACCCTCTGACAGTGCAGCACTCCCTCAGTACTGACCATCTGACAGTGGGTCACTCCCTCAGTACTCACCCTCTGACAGTGCGGCACACCCTCAGTACTGACCCTCTGACAGTGCAGCATTCCCTCAGTACTGACCCTCTGACAGTGCAGCACTCCCTCAGTACTGACCCTCTGACAGTGCAGCACTCCATCAGTACTGACCCTCTGAAAGTGCGGCGCTCCCTCAGTACTGACCCTGTGACAGTGCGGCACTCCCTCAGTACTGACCCTCTGACAGTGCAGCACTCCCTCAGCACTGACCCTCTGACAGTGCAGCGCTCCCTCAGCACTGACCCTCTGACAGTGCAGCACTCCCTCAGTACTGACCCTCTGACAGTGCAGCACTCCCTCAGTACTGACCCTCTGACAGTGAAGCACTCCCTCAGTACTGACCCTCTGACAGTGCAGCACTCCCTCAGCACTGACCCTCTGACAATGTAGCACTCCCTCAGTACTGACCCTCTGACAATGCGGCACGCTCTCAGAACTGACCCTCTGACAGTGCAGCACTCCCTCAGCACTGACCCTCTGACAGTGCAGCACTCCCTCAGTACTCACCCTCTGACAGTGCAGCACTCCCTCAGTACTGACCCTCTGACAGTGCAGCACTCCGTCAGCACTGACCCTCTGACAGTGCAGCACTCCCTCAGTACTGACCCTCTGACAGTGCAGCACTCCCTCAGTACTGACCCTCTGACAGTGCAGCACTCCCTCAGTACTGACCCTCTGACAGTGCGTCACTCCCTCAGTACTCACCCTCTGACAGTGCGGCACACCCTCAGTACTGACCCTCTGACAGTGCAGCACTCCCTCAGTACTGACCCTCTGACAATGCAGCACTCCATCAGTACTGACCCTCTGACAGTGCGGCGCTCCCTCAGTACTGACCCTCTGACAGTGCGGCACTCCCTCAGTACTGACCCTCTGACAGTGCAGCACTCCCTCAGCACTGACCCTCTGACAGTGCAGCGCTCCCTCAGCACTGACCCTCTGACAGTGCAGCACTCCCTCAGTACTGACCCTCTGACAGTGCAGCACTCCCTCAGTACTGACCCTCTGACAGTACAGCACTCCATCAGTACTGACCCTCTGACAGTGCGGCGCTCCCTCAGTACTGACCCTCTGACAGTGCGGCACTCCCTCAGTACTGGCCCTCTGACAGTGCAGCACTCCCTCAGCACTGACCCTCTGACAGTGCAGCACTCCCTCAGTACTGACCCTCTGATAGTGAAGCACTCCCTCAGTACTGACCCTCTGACAGTGCAGCACTCCCTCAGCACTGACCCTCTGACAATGCAGCACTCCCTCAGTACTGACCCTCTGACAGTGCAGCACTCCCTCAGCACTGACCCTCTGACAATGCAGCACTCCCTCAGTACTGACCCTCTGACAATGCAGCACTCCCTCAGTACTGACCCTCTGACAATGCAGCACTCCCTCAGTACTGACCCCCTGACAGTGCGGCACTCCCTCAGTACTGACCCTCTGACAATGCAGCACTCCCTCAGTACTGACCCTCTGACAATGCAGCACCCCCTCAGTACTGACCCTCTGACAGTGCAGCAGTCCCTCAGTACTGACCCTCTGACATTGCGGCACTCCCTCAGTACTGACCCTCTGACAATGCAGCACCCTCTCAGTACTGACCCTCTGACAGTGCAGCACTCCCTCAGTACTGACCCTCTGACAGTGCAGCACTCCCTCAGTACTGACCCTCTGACAGTGCAGCACTCCGTCAGCACTGACCCTCTGACAGTGCAGCACTCCCTCAGTACTGACCCTCTGACAGTGCAGCACTCCCTCAGTACTGACCCTCTGACAGTGCAGCACTCCCTCAGTACTGCCCATCTGACAGTGGGTCACTCCCTCAGTACTCACCCTCTGACAGTGCGGCACACCCTCAGTACTGACCCTCTGACAGTGCAGCACTCCCTCAGTACTGACCCTCTGACAATGCAGCACTCCATCAGTACTGACCCTCTGACAGTGCGGCGCTCCCTCAGTACTGACCCTCTGACAGTGCGGCACTCCCTCAGTACTGACCCTCTGACAGTGCAGCACTCCCTCAGCACTGACCCTCTGACAGTGCAGCGCTCCCTCAGCACTGACCCTCTGACAGTGCAGCACTCCCTCAGTACTGACCCTCTGACAGTGCAGCACTCCCTCAGTACTGACCCTCTGACGGTGAAGCACTCCCTCAGTACTGACCCTCTGACAGTGCAGCACTCCCTCAGCACTGACCCTCTGACAATGCAGCACTCCCTCAGTACTGACCCTCTGACAATGCGGCACTCCCTCAGAACTGACCCTCTGACAGTGCAGCACACCCTCAGCACTGACCCTCTGACAGTGCAGCACTCCCTCAGTACTGACCCTCTGACAGTGCGGCACTCCCTCAGTACTGACCCTCTGACAGTGCGGCACGCCCTCAGTACTGACCCTCTGACAGTGCAGCACTCCCTCAGTACTGACCCTCTGACAGTGCAGCACTCACTCAGTACTGACCCTCTGACAGTGCAGCACTCCGTCAGCACTGACCCTCTGACAGTGCAGCACTCCCTCAGTCCTGACCCTCTGACAGTGCAGCACTCCCTCAGTACTGACCCTCTGACAGTGCAGCACTCGCTCAGTACTGACCCTCTGACAGTGCAGCACTCCATCAGTACTGACCCTCTGACAGTGCGGCGCTCCCTCAGTACTGACCCTCTGACAGTGCGGCACTCCCTCAGTACTGGCCCTCTGACAGTGCAGCACTCCCTCAGCACTGACCCTCTGACAGTGCAGCGCACCCTCAGCACTGACCCTCTGACAGTGCAGCACTCCCTCAGTACTGACCCTCTGACAGTGCAGCACTCCCTCAGTACTGACCCTCTGACAGTGAAGCACTCCCTCAGTACTGACCCTCTGACAGTGCAGCACTCCCTCAGCACTGACCCTCTGACAATGCAGCACTCCCTCAGTACTGACCCTCTGACAGTGCGGCACTCCCTCAGTTCTGACCCTCTGACAGTGCGGCGCTCCCTCAGTACTGACCCTCTGACAATGCAGCACTCCCTCAGTACTGACCCTCTGACAATGCAGCACCCCCTCAGTACTGACCCTCTGGCAGTGCAGCACTCCCTCAGTACTGACCCCCTGACAGTGCGGCACTCCCTCAGTACTGACCCTCTGACAATGCAGCACTCCCTCAGTACTGACCCTCTGACAATGCAGCACCCCCTCAGTACTGGCCCTCTGACAGTGCAGCAGTCCCTCAGTACTGACCCTCTGACATTGCGGCACTCCCTCAGTACTGACCCTCTGACAATGCAGCACCCTCTCAGTACTGACCATCTGACAGTGCAGCACTCCCTCAGTACTGATCCTCTGACATTGCGGCACTCCCTCAGTACTGACCCGCTGACAATGCAGCACCCCCTCAGTACTGACCCTCTGACAATGCAGCTCCCCCTCAGTACTGACCCTCTGACAGTGCAGCACTCCCTCGGTACTGACCCTCTGACAGTGCAGCACTCCCTCAGTACTGACGCTCTGACAGTGCAGCACTCCCTCAGTACTGACCCTCTGACAGTGCAGCACTCCCTCAGTACTGACCCTCTGACAGTGCAGCACTCCCTCAGTACTGACCCTCTGACAGTGCAGCACTCCCTCAGTACTGACGCTCTGACAGTGCAGCACTCCCTCAGTACTGACCCTCTGACAATGCAGCACTCCCTCAGTACTGACCCTCTGACAATGCAGCACCCCCTCAGTACTGACCCTCTGACAGTGCAGCACTCCCTCAGTACTGACCCCCTGGCAGTGCGGCACTCCCTCAGTACTGACCCTCTGACAATGCAGCACCCCCTCAGTACTGACCCTCTGACAGTGCAGCAGTCCCTCAGTACTGACCCTCTGACATTGCGGCACTCCCTCAGTACTGACCCTCTGACAATGCAGCACCCTCTCAGTACTGACCCTCTGACAGTGCAGCACTCCCTCAGTACTGATGCTCAGACATTGCGGCACTCCCTCAGTACTGACCCTCTGACAATGCAGCACTCCCTCAGTACTGACCCTCTGACAATGCGGCACGCCCTCAGAACTGACCCTCTGACAGTGCAGCACTCCCTCAGCACTGACCCTCTGACAGTGCAGCACTCCCTCAGTACTGACCCTCTGACAATGCAGCACTCCCTCAGTACTGACCCTCTGACAGTGCAGCACTCCGTCAGCACTGACCCTCTGACAGTGCAGCACTCCCTCAGTACTGACCCTCTGACAGTGCAGCACTCCCTCAGTACTGACCCTCTGACAGTGCAGCACTCCCTCAGTACTGACCCACTGACAGTGCGTCACTCCCTCAGTACTGACCCTCTGACAATGCAGCACTCCATCAGTACTGACCCTCTGACAGTGCGGCGTTCCCTCAGTACTGACCCTCTGACATTGCGGCACTCCCTCAGTACTGACCCTCTGACAGTGCAGCACTCCCTCAGCACTGACCCTCTGACAGTGCAGCGCTCCCTCAGCACTGACCCTCTGACAGTGCAGCACTCCCTCAGTACTGACCCTCTGACAGTGCAGCACTCCCTCAGTACTGACCTCTGACGGTGAAGCACTCCCTCCGTACTGACCCTCTGACAGTGCAGCACTCCTCAGCACTGACCCTCTGACAATGCAGCACTCCCTCAGTACTGACCCCTCTGACAAGGCGGCACTCCCTCAGAACTGACCCTCTGACAGTGCAGCACTCCCTCAGCACTGACCCCTCTGACAGTGCAGCACTCCCTCAGTACCTGACCCTCTGACAGTTGCCGGCACCTTCCCTCAGTACTGACCCTCTGACAGTGCGGCAACAC